>NW_027670318.1:0-269168 GCF_964188305.1 Podarcis bocagei
AAAGAATTTTCACGCAAGGTCTGAACAACTTTTTTTGAAAAAATCCCTAAGCTGCGCAGTCACAATTTCAGCAAAAATCTGACGTTCTGGAATTCACTCAAAAATGGTGCCAAACTGTTGCAAACGATCCCCTGAAAGGTTTTTCGGTGGAAACAGATGGGTTTTTATCATTGAAAAAGAATTTTCACGCAAGGTCTGAACAACTTTTTTTTGAAAAAATCCCTAAGCCGCGCGGTCACAATTTCAGCAAAAATCTGACGTTCTGGAATTCACTCAAAAATGGTGCCAAACTGTTGCAAACGATGACCTGAAAGGTTTTTCGGTGGAAACAGATGGGTTTTTATCATTGAAAAAGAATTTTCACGCAAGGTCTGAACAACTTTTTTTTGAAAAAATCCCTAAGCCGCGCGGTCACAATTTCAGCAAAAATCTGACGTTCTGGAATTCACTCAAATATGGTGCTAAACTGTTCCAAACGATGCCCTGAAATTTTTTTCGGTGGAAACAGATGGGTTTTTATCATTGAAAAAGAATTTTCATGCAAGGTTTGAACAACTTTTTTTTGAAAAAATCCCTAAGCCGCGCGGTCACAATTTCAGCAAAAATCTGACGTTCTGCAATTCACTCAAAAATGGTGCCAAACTGTTGCAAACGATCCCCTGAAAGGTTTTTCGGTGGAAACAGATGGGTTTTTATCATTGAAAAAGAATTTTCATGCAAGGTTTGAACATCTTTTTTTTGAAAAAATCCCTAAGCCGCGCGGTCACAATTTCAGCAAAAATCTGACGTTCTGGAATTCACTCAAAAATGGTGCCAAACTGTTGCAAAGGATCCCCTGAAAGCTTTTTCGGTGGAAACAGATGGGCTTTTATCATCGGAAACAGAATTAGCCCTCGACCTATGAACAACTTTTTTTAAAAAAAAAACCAGAAGCCGCGCGGTCACAATTTAAGCCAAAATCTGAAATTCTGGAATTCACTCAAAAATGGTGCCAACCTGTTGCAAACGATGCCCTGAAAGGTTTTTCGGTGGAAACAGATGGGTTTTTATCGTAAAAACAGAATTAGCACGCAAGGTCTGAACAACTTTTTTTTGGAAAAATCCCTAAGCCGCGCGGTCACAATTTCAGCAAAAATCTGACGTTCTGGAATTCACTCAAAAATGGTGCCAAACTGTTGCAAACGATCCCCTGAAAGGTTTTTCGGTGGAAACAGATGGGTTTTTATCATTGAAAAAGAATTTTCACGCAAGGTCTGAATAACTTTTTTTTTGAAAAAATCCCTAAGCCGCGCGGTCACAATTTCAGCAAAAATCTGACGTTCTGGAATTCACTGAAAAAATGGTGCCAAACTGTTGCAAACGATCCCCTGAAAGGTTTTTCGGTGGAAACAGATGGGTTTTTATCATTGAAAAAGAATTTTCATGCAAGATCTGAACAACTTTTTTTTGAAAAAATCCCTAAGCCGCGCGGTCACAATTTCAGCAAAAATCTGACGTTCTGGAATGCACTCAAAAATGGTGCCAAACTGTTGCAAACGATCCCCTGAAAGGTTTTTCGGTGGAAACAGATGGGTTTTTATCATTGAAAAAGAATTTTCACGCAAGGTCTGAACAACTTTTTTTTGGAAAAATCCCTAAGCCGCGCGGTCACAATTTCAGCAAAAATCTGACGTTCTGGAATTCACTCAAAAATGGTGCCAAACTGTTGCAAACGATCCCCTGAAAGGTTTTTCGGTGGAAACAGATGGGTTTTTATCATTGAAAAAGAATTTTCACGCAAGGTCTGAATAACTTTTTTTTTGAAAAAATCCCTAAGCCGCGCGGTCACAATTTCAGCAAAAATCTGACGTTCTGGAATTCACTGAAAAAATGGTGCCAAACTGTTGCAAACGATCCCCTGAAAGGTTTTTCGGTGGAAACAGATGGGTTTTTATCATTGAAAAAGAATTTTCATGCAAGATCTGAACAACTTTTTTTTGAAAAAATCCCTAAGCCGCGCGGTCACAATTTCAGCAAAAATCTGACGTTCTGGAATGCACTCAAAAATGGTGCCAAACTGTTGCAAACGATCCCCTGAAAGGTTTTTCGGTGGAAACAGATGGGTTTTTATCATTGAAAAAGAATTTTCACGCAAGGTCTGAACAACTTTTTTTTGAAAAAATCCCTAAGCCGCGCGGTCACAATTTCAGCAAAAATCTGACGTTCTGGAATTCACTCAAATATGGTGCTAAACTGTTCCAAACGATGCCCTGAAATTTTTTTCGGTGGAAACAGATGGGTTTTTATCATTGAAAAAGAATTTTCATGCAAGGTTTGAACAACTTTTTTTTGAAAAAATCCCTAAGCCGCGCGGTCAGAATTTCAGCAAAAATCTGACGTTCTGGAATTCACTCAAAAATGGTGCCAAACTGTTGCAAACGATGACCTGAAAGGTTTTTCGGTGGAAACAGATGGGTTTTTATCATTGAAAAAGAATTTTCACGCAAGGTCTGAACAACTTTTTTTTGAAAAAATCCCTAAGCCGCGCGGTCACAATTTCAGCAAAAATCTGACGTTCTGGAATTCACTCAAAAATGGTGCCAAACTGTAGCAAAGGATCCCCTGAAAGCTTTTTCGGTGGAAACAGATGGGCTTTTATCATCGGAAACAGAATTAGCCCTCGACCTATGAACAACTTTTTTTTTTAAAAAAACCAGAAGCCGCGCGGTCACAATTTAAGCCAAAATCTGAAATTCTGGAATTCACTCAAAAATGGTGCCAACCTGTTGCAAACGATGCCCTGAAAGGTTTTTCGGTGGAAACAGATGGGTTTTTATCGTAAAAACAGAATTAGCACGCAAGGTCTGAACAACTTTTTTTTGGAAAAATCCCTAAGCCGCGCGGTCACAATTTCAGCAAAAATCTGACGTTCTGGAATTCACTCAAAAATGGTGCCAAACTGTTGCAAACGATCCCCTGAAAGGTTTTTCGGTGGAAACAGAGGGGTTTTTATCATTGAAAAAGAATTTTCACGCAAGGTCTGAATAACTTTTTTTTTGAAAAAATCCCTAAGCCGCGCGGTCACAATTTCAGCAAAAATCTGACGTTCTGGAATTCACTGAAAAAATGGTGCCAAACTGTTGCAAACGATCCCCTGAAAGGTTTTTCGGTGGAAACAGATGGGTTTTTATCATTGAAAAAGAATTTTCATGCAAGATCTGAACAACTTTTTTTTGAAAAAATCCCTAAGCCGCGCGGTCACAATTTCAGCAAAAATCTGACGTTCTGGAATGCACTCAAAAATGGTGCCAAACTGTTGCAAACGATCCCCTGAAAGGTTTTTCGGTGGAAACAGATGGGTTTTTATCATTGAAAAAGAATTTTCACGCAAGGTCTGAACAACTTTTTTTTGAAAAAATCCCTAAGCCGCGCGGTCACAATTTCAGCAAAAATCTGACGTTCTGGAATTCACTCAAATATGGTGCTAAACTGTTCCAAACGATGCCCTGAAATTTTTTTCGGTGGAAACAGATGGGTTTTTATCATTGAAAAAGAATTTTCATGCAAGGTTTGAACAACTTTTTTTTGAAAAAATCCCTAAGCCGCGCGGTCACAATTTCAGGAAAAATCTGACGTTCTGGAATTCACTCAAAAATGGTGCCAAACTGTTGCAAACGATCCCCTGAAAGGTTTTCCGGTGGAAACAGATGGGTTTTTATCATTGAAAAAGAATTTTCACGCAAGGTCTGAACAACTTTTTTTTGAAAAAATCCCTAAGCCGCGCGGTCACAATTTCAGCAAAAATCTGACGTTCTGGAATTCACTCAAAAATGGTGCCAAACTGTTGCAAACGATCCCCTGAAAGGTTTTTCGGTGGAAACAGATGGGTTTTTATCATTGAAAAAGAATTTTCATGCAAGGTTTGAACAACTTTTTTTTGAAAAAATCCCTAAGCCGCGCGGTCACAATTTCAGCAAAAATCTGACGTTCTGGAATTCACTCAAAAATGGTGCCAAACTGTTGCAAACGATGACCTGAAAGGTTTTTCGGTGGAAACAGATGGGTTTTTATCATTGAAAAAGATTTTTCACGCAAGGTCTGAACAACTTTTTTTTGAAAAAATCCCTAAGCCGCGCAGTCACAATTTCAGCAAAAATCTGACGTTCTGGAATTCACTCAAAAATGGTGCCAAACTGTTACAAACGATGCCCTGAAAGGTTTTTCGGTGGAAACAGATGGGTTTTTATCGTAAAAACAGAATTAGCCCGCAAGGTCTGAACAACGTTTTTTTGAAAAAATCCCTAAGCCGCGCGGTCACAATTTCAGCAAAAATCTGACGTTCTGGAATTCACTCAAAAATGGTGCCAAACTGTAGCAAAGGATCCCCTGAAAGGTTTTTCGGTGGAAACAGATGGGTTTTTATAATTGAAAAAGAATTTTCACGCAAGGTCTGAACAACTTTTTTTTGAAAAAATCCCTAAGGTCACAATTTCAGCAAAAATCTGACGTTCTGGAATTCACTCAAAAATGGTGCCAAACTGTTGCAAACGATGCCCTGAAAGGTTTTACGGTGGAAACAGATGGGTTTTTATCATTGAAAAAGAATTTTCACGCAAGGTCTGAACAACTTTTTTTTGAAAAAATCCCTAAGCCGCGCGGTCACAATTTCAGCAAAAATCTGACGTTCTGGAATTCACTCAAAAATGGTGCCAAACTGTTGCAAACGATGACCTGAAAGGTTTTTCGGTGGAAACAGATGGGTTTTTATCATTGAAAAAGAATTTTCACGCAAGGTCTGAACAACTTTTTTTTGAAAAAATCCCTAAGCCGCGCGGTCACAATTTCAGCAAAAATCTGACGTTCTGGAATTCACTCAAATATGGTGCTAAAGTGTTCCAAACGATGCCCTGAAATTTTTTTCGGTGGAAACAGATGGGTTTTTATCATTGAAAAAGAATTTTCATGCAAGGTTTGAACAACTTTTTTTAAAAAAATCCCTAAGCCGCGCGGTCACAATTTCAGCAAAAATCTGACGTTCTGCAATTCACTCAAAAATGGTGCTAAACTGTTGCAAACGATCCCCTGAAAGGTTTTTCTGTGGAAACAGATGGGTTTTTATCATTGAAAAAGAATTTTCACGCAAGGTCTGAATAACTTTTTTTTTGAAAAAATCCCTAAGCCGCGCGGTCACAATTTCAGCAAAAATCTGACGTTCTGGAATTCACTCAAAAATGGTGCCAAACTGTTGCAAACGATCCCCTGAAAGGTTTTTCGGTGGAAACAGATGGGTTTTTATCATTGAAAAAGAATTTTCATGCAAGGTTTGAACAACATTTTTTTTTTGAAAAAATCCCTAAGCCGCGCGGTCACAATTTCAGCAAAAATCTGACGTTCTGGAATTCACTCAAAAATGGTGCCAAACTGTTGCAAACGATCCCCTGAAAGGTTTTTCGGTGGAAACAGATGGGTTTTTATCATTGAAAAAGAATTTTCACGCAAGGTCTGAACAACTTTTTTTTGAAAAAATCCCTAAGCCGCGCGGTCACAATTTCAGCAAAAATCTGACGTTCTGGAATTCACTCAAAAATGGTGCCAAACTGTAGCAAAGGATCCCCTGAAAGCTTTTTCGGTGGAAACAGATGGGCTTTTATCATCGGAAACAGAATTAGCCCTCGACCTATGAACAACTTTAAAAAAAAAAACAACGGAAGCCGCGCGGTCACAATTTCAGCAAAAATCTGACGTTCTGGAATTCACTGAAAAATGGTGCCAAACTGTTGCAAACGATCCCCTGAAAGGTTTTTCGGTGGAAACAGATGGGTTTTTATCATTGAAAAAGAATTTTCATGCAAGATCTGAACAACTTTTTTTTGAAAAAATCCCTAAGCTGCGCGGTCACAATTTCAGCAAAAATCTGACGTTCTGGAATTCACTCAAAAATGGTGCCAAACTGTTGCAAACGATCCCCTGAAAGGTTTTTCGGTGGAAACAGATGTGTTTTTATCATTGAAAAAGAATTTTCACACAAGGTCTGAACAACTTTTTTTTGAAAAAATCCCTAAGCCGCGCGGTCACAATTTCAGCAAAAATCTGACGTTCTGGAATTCACTCAAAAATGGTGCCAAACTGTAGCAAAGGATCCCCTGAAAGCTTTTTCGGTTGAAACAGATGGGCTTTTATCATCGGAAACAGAATTAGCCCTCGACCTATGAACAACTTTTTTTTAAAAAAAACCGGAAGCCGCGCGGTCACAATTTCAGCAAAAATCTGACGTTCTGGAATTCACTCAAAAATGGTGCCAAACTGTTGCAAACGATCCCCTGAAAGGTTTTTCGGTGGAAACAGATGGGTTTTTATCATTGAAAAAGAATTTTCATGCAAGATCTGAATAACTTTTTTTTGAAAAAATCCCTAAGCCGCGCGGTCACAATTTCAGCAAAAATCTGACGTTCTGGAATTCACTCAAAAATGGTGCTAAACTGTTGCAAACGATCCCCTCAAAGGTTTTTCGGTGGAAACAGATGGGTTTTTATCATTGAGAAAGAATTTTCACGCAAGGTCTGAATAACTTTTTTTTGAAAAAATCCCTAAGCCGCGCGGTCACAATTTCAGGAAAAATCTGACGTTCTGGAATTCACTCAAAAATGGTGCCAAACTGTTGCAAACGATCCCCTGAAAGGTTTTTCGGTGGAAACAGATGGGTTTTTATCATTGAAAAAGAATTTTCACGCAAGGTCTGAATAACTTTTTTTTTGAAAAAATCCCTAAGCCGCGCGGTCACAATTTCAGCAAAAATCTGACGTTCTGGAATTCACTCAAAAATGGTGCCAAACTGTAGAAAAGGATCCCCTGAAAGCTTTTTCGGTGGAAACAGATGGGCTTTTATCATCGGAAACAGAATTAGCCCTCGACCTATGAACAACTTTTTTTAAAAAAAAACCAGAAGCCGCGCGGTCACAATTTCAGCAAAAATCTGATATTCTGGAATTCACTCAAAAATGGTGCCAACCTGTTGCAAACGATGCCCTGAAAGGTTTTTCGGTGGAAACAGATGGGTTTTTATCATTGAAAAAGAATTAGCCCGCAAGGTCTGAACAACTTTTTTTTGAAAAAATCCCTAAGCCGCGCGGTCACAATTTCAGCAAAAATCTGACGTTCTGCAATTCACTCAAAAATGGTGCTAAACTGTTGCAAACGATCCCCTGAAAGGTTTTTCGGTGGAAACAGATGGGTTTTTATGATTGAAAAAGAATTTTCACACAAGGCCTGAATAACTTTTTTTTTGAAAAAATCCCTAAGCCGCGCGGTCACAATTTCAGCAAAAATCTGACGTTCTGGAATGCACTCAAAAATGGTGCCAAACTGTTGCAAACGATCCCCTGAAAGGTTTTTCGGTGGAAACAGATGGGTTTTTATCATTGAAAAAGAATTTTCACGCAAGGTCTGAACAACTTTTTTTTGAAAAAATCCCTAAGCCGCGCGGTCACAATTTCAGCAAAAATCTGACGTTCTGGAATTCACTCAAATATGGTGCCAAACTGTTCCAAACGATGCCCTGAAATTTTTTTCGGTGGAAACAGATGGGTTTTTATCATTGAAAAAGAATTTTCATGCAAGGTTTGAACAACTTTTTTTTGAAAAAATCCCTAAGCCGCGCGGTCACAATTTCAGCAAAAATCTGACGTTCTGCAATTCACTCAAAAATGGTGCCAAACTGTTGCAAACGATGACCTGAAAGGTTTTTCGTTGGAAAAAGATGGGTTTTTATCATAAAAACAGAATGAGCCCGCAAGGTATGAACAACTTTTTTTTGAAAAAATCCCTAAGGTCACAATTTCAGCAAAAATCTGACGTTCTGGAATTCACTCAAAAATGGTGCCAAACTGTTGCAAACGATCCCCTGAAAAGTTTTTCGTTGGAAAAAGATGGGTTTTTATCATAAAAACAGAATTAGCCCGCAAGGTCTGAATAACTTTTTTTTTGAAAAAATCCCTAAGCCGCGCGGTCACAATTTCAGCAAAAATCTGACGTTCTGGAATGCACTCAAAAATGGTGCCAAACTGTTGCAAACGATCCCCTGAAAGGTTTTTCGGTGGAAACAGATGGGTTTTTATCATTGAAAAAGAATTTTCACGCAAGGTCTGAACAACTTTTTTTTGAAAAAATCCCTAAGCCGCGCGGTCACAATTTCAGCAAAAATCTGACGTTCTGGAATTCACTCAAATATGGTGCCAAACTGTTCCAAACGATGCCCTGAAATTTTTTTCGGTGGAAACAGATGGGTTTTTATCATTGAAAAAGAATTTTCATGCAAGGTTTGAACAACTTTTTTTTGAAAAAATCCCTAAGCCGCGCGGTCACAATTTCAGCAAAAATCTGACGTTCTGCAATTCACTCAAAAATGGTGCCAAACTGTTGCAAACGATGACCTGAAAGGTTTTTCGTTGGAAAAAGATGGGTTTTTATCATAAAAACAGAATGAGCCCGCAAGGTCTGAACAACTTTTTTTGAAAAAATCCCTAAGGTCACAATTTCAGCAAAAATCTGACGTTCTGGAATTCACTCAAAAATGGTGCCAAACTGTTGCAAACGATCCCCTGAAAAGTTTTTCGTTGGAAAAAGATGGGTTTTTATCATAAAAACAGAATGAGCCCGCAAGGTCTGAACAACTTTTTTTTGAAAAAATCCCTAAGGTCACAATTTCAGCAAAAATCTGACGTTCTGGAATTCACTCAAAAATGGTGCCAAACTGTTGCAAACGATGCCCTGAAAGGTTTTACGGTGGAAACAGATGGGTTTTTATCATTGAAAAAGAATTTTCACGCAAGGTCTGAACAACTTTTTTTTGAAAAAATCCCTAAGCCGCGCGGTCACAATTTCAGCAAAAATCTGACGTTCTGGAATTCACTCAAAAATGGTGCCAAACTGTTGCAAACGATGACCTGAAAGGTTTTTCGGTGGAAACAGATGGGTTTTTATCATTGAAAAAGAATTTTCACGCAAGGTCTGAATAACTTTTTTTTTGAAAAAATCCCTAAGCCGCGCGGTCACAATTTCAGCAAAAATCTGACGTTCTGGAATTCACTCAAATATGGTGCTAAAGTGTTCCAAACGATGCCCTGAAATTTTTTTCGGTGGAAACAGATGGGTTTTTATCATTGAGAAAGAATTTTCATGCAAGGTTTGAACAACTTTTTGTTGAAAAAATCCCTAAGCCGCGCGGTCACAATTTCAGCAAAAATCTGACGTTCTGCAATTCACTCAAAAATGGTGCTAAACTGTTGCAAACGATGCCCTGAAATTTTTTTCGGTGGAAACAGATGGGTTTTTATCATTGAAAAAGAATTTTCATGCAAGGTTTGAACAACTTTTTTTTGAAAAAATCCCTAAGCCGCGCGGTCACAATTTCAGCAAAAATCTGACGTTCTGGAATTCACTCAAAAATGGTGCCAAACTGTTGCAAACGATCCCCTGAAAGGTTTTTCGGTGGAAACAGATGGGTTTTTATCATTGAAAAAGAATTTTCAAGCAAGGTTTGAACAACATTTTTTTTTTGAAAAAATCCCTAAGCCGCGCGGTCACAATTTCAGCAAAAATCTGACGTTCTGGAATTCACTCAAAAATGGTGCCAAACTGTAGGAAAGGATCCCCTGAAAGCTTTTTCGGTGGAAACAGATGGGCTTTTATCATCGGAAACAGAATTAGCCCTCGACCTATGAACAACTTTAAAAAAAAAACAACGGAAGCCGCGCGGTCACAATTTCAGCAAAAATCTGACGTTCTGGAATTCACTGAAAAATGGTGCCAAACTGTTGCAAACGATCCCCTGAAAGGTTTTTCGGTGGAAACAGATGGGTTTTTATCATTGAAAAAGAATTTTCATGCAAGATCTGAACAACTTTTTTTTGAAAAAATCCCTAAGCCGCGCGGTCACAATTTCAGCAAAAATCTGACGTTCTGGAATTCACTTAAAAATGGTGCCAAACTGTTGCAAACGATCCCCTGAAAGGTTTTTCGGTGGAAACAGATGTGTTTTTATCATTGAAAAAGAATTTTCACGCAAGGTCTGAACAACTTTTTTTGAAAAAATCCCTAAGCCGCGCGGTCACAATTTCAGCAAAAATCTGACGTTCTGGAATTCACTCAAAAATGGTGCCAAACTGTAGCAAAGGATCCCCTGAAAGCTTTTTCGGTGGAAACAGATGGGCTTTTATCATCGGAAACAGAATTAGCCCTCGACCTATGAACAACTTTTTTTAAAAAAAACCCGGAAGCCGCGCGGTCACAATTTCAGCAAAAATCTGACGTTCTGGAATTCACTCAAAAATGGTGCCAAACTGTTGCAAACGATGCCCTGAAAGGTTTTTCGGTGGAAACAGATGGGTTTTTATCATTGAAAAAGAATTTTCATGCAAGATCTGAATAACTTTTTTTTGAAAAAATCCCTAAGCCGCGCGGTCACAATTTCAGCAAAAATCTGACGTTCTGGAATTCACTCAAAAATGGTGCTAAACTGTTGCAAACGATCCCCTCAAAGGTTTTTCGGTGGAAACAGATGGGTTTTTATCATTGAAAAAGAATTTTCACGCAAGGTCTGAATAACTTTTTTTTGAAAAAATCCCTAAGCCGCGCGGTCACAATTTCAGCAAAAATCTGACGTTCTGGAATTCACTCAAAAATGGTGCCAAACTGTTGCAAACGATCCCCTGAAAGGTTTTTCGGTGGAAACAGATGGGTTTTTATCATTGAAAAAGAATTTTCACGCAAGGTCTGAATAACTTTTTTTTTGAAAAAATCCCTAAGCCGCGCGGTCACAATTTCAGCAAAAATCTGACGTTCTGGAATTCACTCAAAAATGGTGCCAAACTGTAGAAAAGGATCCCCTGAAAGCTTTTTCGGTGGAAACAGATGGGCTTTTATCATCGGAAACAGAATTAGCCCTCGACCTATGAACAACTTTTTAAAAAAAAAAAACCAGAAGCCGCGCGGTCACAATTTCAGCAAAAATCTGACATTCTGGAATTCACTCAAAAATGGTGCCAACCTGTTGCAAACGATGCCCTGAAAGGTTTTTCGGTGGAAACAGATGGGTTTTTATCGTAAAAACGGAATCAGCCCGCAAGGTCTGAACAACTTTTTTTTGAAAAAATCCCTAAGCCGCGCGGTCACAATTTCAGCAAAAATCTGACGTTCTGCAATTCACTCAAAAATGGTGCTAAACTGTTGCAAACGATCCCCTGAAAGGTTTTTCGGTGGAAACAGATGGGTTTTTATCATTGAAAAAGAATTTTCACACAAGGTCTGAATAACTTTTTTTTTGAAAAAATCCCTAAGCCGCGCGGTCACAATTTCAGCAAAAATCTGACGTTCTGGAATTCACTCAAAAATGGTGCCAAACTGTTGCAAACGATCCCCTGAAAGGTTTTTCGGTGGAAACAGATGGGTTTTTATCATTGAAAAAGAATTTTCACGCAAGGTCTGAACAACTTTTTTTTGAAAAAATCCCTAAGCCGCGCGGTCACAATTTCAGCAAAAATCTGACGTTCTGGAATTCACTCAAATATGGTGCTAAACTGTTCCAAACGATGCCCTGAAATTTTTTTCGGTGGAAACAGATGGGTTTTTATCATTGAAAAAGAATTTTCATGCAAGGTTTGAACAACTTTTTTTTGAAAAAATCCCTAAGCCGCGCGGTCACAATTTCAGCAAAAATCTGACGTTCTGCAATTCACTCAAAAATGGTGCTAAACTGTTGCAAACGATCCCCTGAAAGTTTTTTCGCTGGAAACAGATGGGTTTTTATCATTGAAAAAGAATTTTCACGCAAGGTCTGAATAACTTTTTTTTTGAAAAAATCCCTAAGCCGCGCGGTCACAATTTCAGCAAAAATCTGATGTTCTGGAATTCACTCAAAAATGGTGCCAAACTGTTGCAAACGATCCCCTGAAAGGTTTTTCGGTGGAAACAGATGGGTTTTTATCATTGAAAAAGAATTTTCATGCAAGGTTTGAACAACTTTTTTTTGAAAAAATCCCTAAGCCGCGCAGTCACAATTTCAGCAAAAATCTGACGTTCTGGAATTCACTCAAAAATGGTGCCAAACTGTTGCAAACGATCCCCTGAAAGGTTTTTCGGTGGAAACAGATGGGCTTTTATCATCGGAAACAGAATTAGCCCTCGACCTATGAACAACTTTTTTAAAAAAAAACCCGGAAGCCGCGCGGTCACAATTTCAGCAAAAATCTGACGTTCTGGAATTCACTCAAAAATGGTGCCAAACTGTTGCAAACGATCCCCTGAAAGGTTTTTCGGTGGAAACAGATGGGTTTTTATCATTGAAAAAGAATTTTCATGCAAGGTTTGAACAACTTTTTTTTGAAAAAATCCCTAAGCCGCGCGGTCACAATTTCAGCAAAAATCTGACGTTCTGGAATTCACTCAAAAATGGTGCCAAACTGTTGCAAACGATCCCCTGAAAGGTTTTTCGGTGGAAACAGATGGGTTTTTATCATTGAAAAAGAATTTTCAAGCAAGGTTTGAACAACATTTTTTTTTTGAAAAAATCCCTAAGCCGCGCGGTCACAATTTCAGCAAAAATCTGACGTTCTGGAATTCACTCAAAAATGGTGCCAAACTGTAGGAAAGGATCCCCTGAAAGCTTTTTCGGTGGAAACAGATGGGCTTTTATCATCGGAAACAGAATTAGCCCTCGACCTATGAACAACTTTAAAAAAAAAACAACGGAAGCCGCGCGGTCACAATTTCAGCAAAAATCTGACGTTCTGGAATTCACTGAAAAATGGTGCCAAACTGTTGCAAACGATCCCCTGAAAGGTTTTTCGGTGGAAACAGATGGGTTTTTATCATTGAAAAAGAATTTTCATGCAAGATCTGAACAACTTTTTTTTGAAAAAATCCCTAAGCCGCGCGGTCACAATTTCAGCAAAAATCTGACGTTCTGGAATTCACTTAAAAATGGTGCCAAACTGTTGCAAACGATCCCCTGAAAGGTTTTTCGGTGGAAACAGATGTGTTTTTATCATTGAAAAAGAATTTTCACGCAAGGTCTGAACAACTTTTTTTTGAAAAAATCCCTAAGCCGCGCGGTCACAATTTCAGCAAAAATCTGACGTTCTGGAATTCACTCAAAAATGGTGCCAAACTGTAGCAAAGGATCCCCTGAAAGCTTTTTCGGTGGAAACAGATGGGCTTTTATCATCGGAAACAGAATTAGCCCTCGACCTATGAACAACTTTTTTTAAAAAAAACCCGGAAGCCGCGCGGTCACAATTTCAGCAAAAATCTGACGTTCTGGAATTCACTCAAAAATGGTGCCAAACTGTTGCAAACGATGCCCTGAAAGGTTTTTCGGTGGAAACAGATGGGTTTTTATCATTGAAAAAGAATTTTCATGCAAGATCTGAATAACTTTTTTTTGAAAAAATCCCTAAGCCGCGCGGTCACAATTTCAGCAAAAATCTGACGTTCTGGAATTCACTCAAAAATGGTGCTAAACTGTTGCAAACGATCCCCTCAAAGGTTTTTCGGTGGAAACAGATGGGTTTTTATCATTGAAAAAGAATTTTCACGCAAGGTCTGAATAACTTTTTTTTGAAAAAATCCCTAAGCCGCGCGGTCACAATTTCAGCAAAAATCTGACGTTCTGGAATTCACTCAAAAATGGTGCCAAACTGTTGCAAACGATCCCCTGAAAGGTTTTTCGGTGGAAACAGATGGGTTTTTATCATTGAAAAAGAATTTTCACGCAAGGTCTGAATAACTTTTTTTTTGAAAAAATCCCTAAGCCGCGCGGTCACAATTTCAGCAAAAATCTGACGTTCTGGAATTCACTCAAAAATGGTGCCAAACTGTAGAAAAGGATCCCCTGAAAGCTTTTTCGGTGGAAACAGATGGGCTTTTATCATCGGAAACAGAATTAGCCCTCGACCTATGAACAACTTTTTAAAAAAAAAAAACCAGAAGCCGCGCGGTCACAATTTCAGCAAAAATCTGACATTCTGGAATTCACTCAAAAATGGTGCCAACCTGTTGCAAACGATGCCCTGAAAGGTTTTTCGGTGGAAACAGATGGGTTTTTATCGTAAAAACGGAATCAGCCCGCAAGGTCTGAACAACTTTTTTTTGAAAAAATCCCTAAGCCGCGCGGTCACAATTTCAGCAAAAATCTGACGTTCTGCAATTCACTCAAAAATGGTGCTAAACTGTTGCAAACGATCCCCTGAAAGGTTTTTCGGTGGAAACAGATGGGTTTTTATCATTGAAAAAGAATTTTCACACAAGGTCTGAATAACTTTTTTTTTGAAAAAATCCCTAAGCCGCGCGGTCACAATTTCAGCAAAAATCTGACGTTCTGGAATTCACTCAAAAATGGTGCCAAACTGTTGCAAACGATCCCCTGAAAGGTTTTTCGGTGGAAACAGATGGGTTTTTATCATTGAAAAAGAATTTTCACGCAAGGTCTGAACAACTTTTTTTTGAAAAAATCCCTAAGCCGCGCGGTCACAATTTCAGCAAAAATCTGACGTTCTGGAATTCACTCAAATATGGTGCTAAACTGTTCCAAACGATGCCCTGAAATTTTTTTCGGTGGAAACAGATGGGTTTTTATCATTGAAAAAGAATTTTCATGCAAGGTTTGAACAACTTTTTTTTGAAAAAATCCCTAAGCCGCGCGGTCACAATTTCAGCAAAAATCTGACGTTCTGCAATTCACTCAAAAATGGTGCTAAACTGTTGCAAACGATCCCCTGAAAGTTTTTTCGCTGGAAACAGATGGGTTTTTATCATTGAAAAAGAATTTTCACGCAAGGTCTGAATAACTTTTTTTTTGAAAAAATCCCTAAGCCGCGCGGTCACAATTTCAGCAAAAATCTGATGTTCTGGAATTCACTCAAAAATGGTGCCAAACTGTTGCAAACGATCCCCTGAAAGGTTTTTCGGTGGAAACAGATGGGTTTTTATCATTGAAAAAGAATTTTCATGCAAGGTTTGAACAACTTTTTTTTGAAAAAATCCCTAAGCCGCGCAGTCACAATTTCAGCAAAAATCTGACGTTCTGGAATTCACTCAAAAATGGTGCCAAACTGTTGCAAACGATCCCCTGAAAGGTTTTTCGGTGGAAACAGATGGGCTTTTATCATCGGAAACAGAATTAGCCCTCGACCTATGAACAACTTTTTTTAAAAAAAACCCGGAAGCCGCGCGGTCACAATTTCAGCAAAAATCTGACGTTCTGGAATTCACTCAAAAATGGTGCCAAACTGTTGCAAACGATCCCCTGAAAGGTTTTTCGGTGGAAACAGATGGGTTTTTATCATTGAAAAAGAATTTTCATGCAAGATCTGAATAACTTTTTTTTGAAAAAATCCCTAAGCCGCGCGGTCACAATTTCAGCAAAAATCTGACGTTCTGGAATTCACTCAAAAATGGTGCTAAACTGTTGCAAACGATCCCCTCAAAGGTTTTTCGGTGGAAACAGATGGGTTTTTATCATTGAAAAAGAATTTTCACGCAAGGTCTGAATAACTTTTTTTTGAAAAAATCCCTAAGCCGCGCGGTCACAATTTCAGCAAAAATCTGACGTTCTGGAATTCACTCAAAAATGGTGCCAAACTGTTGCAAACGATCCCCTGAAAGGTTTTTCGGTGGAAACAGATGGGTTTTTATCATTGAAAAAGAATTTTCACGCAAGGTCTGAATAACTTTTTTTTTGAAAAAATCCCTAAGCTGCGCGGTCACAATTTCAGCAAAAATCTGACGTTCTGGAATTCACTCAAAAATGGTGCCAAACTGTAGAAAAGGATCCCCTGAAAGCTTTTTCGGTGGAAACAGATGGGCTTTTATCATCGGAAACAGAATTAGCCCTCGACCTATGAACAACTTTTTTTAAAAAAAAAACCAGAAGCCGCGCGGTCACAATTTCAGCAAAAATCTGACATTCTGGAATTCACTCAAAAATGGTGCCAACCTGTTGCAAACGATGCCCTGAAAGGTTTTTCGGTGGAAACAGATGGGTTTTTATCATTGAAAAAGAATTTTCACGCAAGGTCTGAATAACTTTTTTTTGAAAAAATCCCTAAGCCGCGCGGTCACAATTTCAGCAAAAATCTGACGTTCTGGAATTCACTCAAAAATGGTGCCAAACTGTTGCAAACGATCCCCTGAAAGGTTTTTCGGTGGAAACAGATGGGTTTTTATCATTGAAAAAGAATTTTCACGCAAGGTCTGAATAACTTTTTTTTGAAAAAATCCCTAAGCCGCGCGGTCACAATTTCAGCAAAAATCTGACGTTCTGGAATTCACTCAAAAATGGTGCCAAACTGTTGCAAACGATCCCCTGAAAGGTTTTTCGGTGGAAACAGATGGGTTTTTATCATTGAAAAAGAATTTTCACGCAAGGTCTGAACAACTTTTTTTGAAAAAATCCCTAAGCCGCGCGGTCACAATTTCAGCAAAAATCTGACGTTCTGGAATTCACTCAAATATGGTGCTAAACTGTTCCAAACGATGCCCTGAAATTTTTTTCGGTGGAAACAGATGGGTTTTTATCATTGAAAAATAATTTTCATGCAAGGTTTGAACAACTTTTTTTTTAAAAAATCCCTAAGCCGCGCGGTCACAATTTCAGCAAAAATCTGACGTTCTGCAATTCACTCAAAAATGGTGCTAAACTGTTGCAAACGATCCCCTGAAAGTTTTTTCGCTGGAAACAGATGGGTTTTTATCATTGAAAAAGAATTTTCACGCAAGGTCTGAATAACTTTTTTTTTGAAAAAATCCCTAAGCCGCGCGGTCACAATTTCAGCAAAAATCTGATGTTCTGGAATTCACTCAAAAATGGTGCCAAACTGTTGCAAACGATCCCCTGAAAGGTTTTTCGGTGGAAACAGATGGGTTTTTATCATTGAAAAAGAATTTTCATGCAAGGTTTGAACAACTTTTTTTTGAAAAAATCCCTAAGCCGCGCAGTCACAATTTCAGCAAAAATCTGACGTTCTGGAATTCACTCAAAAATGGTGCCAAACTGTTACAAACGATGCCCTGAAAGGTTTTTCGGTGGAAACAGATGGGTTTTTATCATTGAAAAAGATTTTTCACGCAAGGTCTGAACAACTTTTTTTTGAAAAAATCCCTAAGCCGCGCAGTCACAATTTCAGCAAAAATCTGACGTTCTGGAATTCACTCAAAAATGCTGCCAAACTGTTACAAACGATGCCCTGAAAGGTTTTTCGGTGGAAACAGATGGGTTTTTATCATAAAAACAGAATTAGCCCGCAAGGTCTGAACAACTTTTTTTAGAAAAAATCCCTAAGCCGCGCGGTCACAATTTCAGCAAAAATCTGACGTTCTTGAATTCACTCAAAAATGGTGCCAAACTGTTGCAAACGATCCCCTGAAAAGTTTTTCGTTGGAAAAAGATGGGTTTTTATCATAAAAACAGAATTAGCCCGCAAGGTCTGAACAACTTTTTTTTGAAAAAATCCCTAAGGTCACAATTTCAGCAAAAATCTGACGTTCTGGAATTCACTCAAAAATGGTGCCAAACTGTTGCAAACGATGCCCTGAAAGGTTTTCCGGTGGAAACAGATGGGTTTTTATCATTGAAAAAGAATTTTCACGCAAGGTCTGAACAACTTTTTTTTGAAAAAATCCCTAAGCCGCGCGGTCACAATTTCAGCAAAAATCTGACGTTCTGGAATTCACTCAAAAATGGTGCCAAACTGTTGCAAACGATGACCTGAAAGGTTTTTCGGTGGAAACAGATGGGTTTTTATCATTGAAAAAGAATTTTCACGCAAGGTCTGAACAACTTTTTTTTGAAAAAATCCCTAAGCCGCGCGGTCACAATTTCAGCAAAAATCTGACGTTCTGGAATTCACTCAAATATGGTGCTAAAGTGTTCCAAACGATGCCCTGAAATTTTTTTCGGTGGAAACAGATGGGTTTTTATCATTGAAAAAGAATTTTCATGCAAGGTTTGAACAACTTTTTTTTGAAAAAATCCCTAAGCCGCGCGGTCACAATTTCAGCAAAAATCTGACGTTCTGGAATTCACTCAAAAATGGTGCTAAACTGTTGCAAACGATCCCCTGAAAGGTTTTTCGGTGGAAACAGATGGGTTTTTATCATTGAAAAAGAATTTTCACGCAAGGTCTGAATAACTTTTTTTTTGAAAAAATCCCTAAGCCGCGCGGTCACAATTTCAGCAAAAATCTGACGTTCTGGAATTCACTCAAAAATGGTGCCAAACTGTTGCAAACGATCCCCTGAAAGGTTTTTCGGTGGAAACAGATGGGTTTTTATCATTGAAAAAGAATTTTCATGCAAGGTTTGAACATTTTTTTTTTGAAAAAATCCCTAAGCCGCGCGGTCACAATTTCAGCAAAAATCTGACGTTCTGGAATTCACTCAAAAATGGTGCCAAACTGTTGCAAACGATCCCCTGAAAGGTTTTTCGGTGGAAACAGATGGGTTTTTATCATTGAAAAAGAATTTTCACGCAAGGTCTGAATAACTTTTTTTTTGAAAAAATCCCTAAGCTGCGCGGTCACAATTTCAGCAAAAATCTGACGTTCTGGAATTCACTCAAAAATGGTGCCAAACTGTAGAAAAGGATCCCCTGAAAGCTTTTTCGGTGGAAACAGATGGGCTTTTATCATCGGAAACAGAATTAGCCCTCGACCTATGAACAACTTTTTTTAAAAAAAAAACCAGAAGCCGCGCGGTCACAATTTCAGCAAAAATCTGACATTCTGGAATTCACTCAAAAATGGTGCCAACCTGTTGCAAACGATGCCCTGAAAGGTTTTTCGGTGGAAACAGATGGGTTTTTATCATTGAAAAAGAATTTTCACGCAAGGTCTGAATAACTTTTTTTTGAAAAAATCCCTAAGCCGCGCGGTCACAATTTCAGCAAAAATCTGACGTTCTGGAATTCACTCAAAAATGGTGCCAAACTGTTGCAAACGATCCCCTGAAAGGTTTTTCGGTGGAAACAGATGGGTTTTTATCATTGAAAAAGAATTTTCACGCAAGGTCTGAACAACTTTTTTTTGAAAAAATCCCTAAGCCGCGCGGTCACAATTTCAGCAAAAATCTGACGTTCTGGAATTCACTCAAATATGGTGCTAAACTGTTCCAAACGATGCCCTGAAATTTTTTTCGGTGGAAACAGATGGGTTTTTATCATTGAAAAATAATTTTCATGCAAGGTTTGAACAACTTTTTTTTTAAAAAATCCCTAAGCCGCGCGGTCACAATTTCAGCAAAAATCTGACGTTCTGCAATTCACTCAAAAATGGTGCTAAACTGTTGCAAACGATCCCCTGAAAGTTTTTTCGCTGGAAACAGATGGGTTTTTATCATTGAAAAAGAATTTTCACGCAAGGTCTGAATAACTTTTTTTTTGAAAAAATCCCTAAGCCGCGCGGTCACAATTTCAGCAAAAATCTGATGTTCTGGAATTCACTCAAAAATGGTGCCAAACTGTTGCAAACGATCCCCTGAAAGGTTTTTCGGTGGAAACAGATGGGTTTTTATCATTGAAAAAGAATTTTCATGCAAGGTTTGAACAACTTTTTTTTGAAAAAATCCCTAAGCCGCGCAGTCACAATTTCAGCAAAAATCTGACGTTCTGGAATTCACTCAAAAATGGTGCCAAACTGTTACAAACGATGCCCTGAAAGGTTTTTCGGTGGAAACAGATGGGTTTTTATCATTGAAAAAGATTTTTCACGCAAGGTCTGAACAACTTTTTTTTGAAAAAATCCCTAAGCCGCGCAGTCACAATTTCAGCAAAAATCTGACGTTCTGGAATTCACTCAAAAATGCTGCCAAACTGTTACAAACGATGCCCTGAAAGGTTTTTCGGTGGAAACAGATGGGTTTTTATCATAAAAACAGAATTAGCCCGCAAGGTCTGAACAACTTTTTTTAGAAAAAATCCCTAAGCCGCGCGGTCACAATTTCAGCAAAAATCTGACGTTCTTGAATTCACTCAAAAATGGTGCCAAACTGTTGCAAACGATCCCCTGAAAAGTTTTTCGTTGGAAAAAGATGGGTTTTTATCATAAAAACAGAATTAGCCCGCAAGGTCTGAACAACTTTTTTTTGAAAAAATCCCTAAGGTCACAATTTCAGCAAAAATCTGACGTTCTGGAATTCACTCAAAAATGGTGCCAAACTGTTGCAAACGATGCCCTGAAAGGTTTTCCGGTGGAAACAGATGGGTTTTTATCATTGAAAAAGAATTTTCACGCAAGGTCTGAACAACTTTTTTTTGAAAAAATCCCTAAGCCGCGCGGTCACAATTTCAGCAAAAATCTGACGTTCTGGAATTCACTCAAAAATGGTGCCAAACTGTTGCAAACGATGACCTGAAAGGTTTTTCGGTGGAAACAGATGGGTTTTTATCATTGAAAAAGAATTTTCACGCAAGGTCTGAACAACTTTTTTTTGAAAAAATCCCTAAGCCGCGCGGTCACAATTTCAGCAAAAATCTGACGTTCTGGAATTCACTCAAATATGGTGCTAAAGTGTTCCAAACGATGCCCTGAAATTTTTTTCGGTGGAAACAGATGGGTTTTTATCATTGAAAAAGAATTTTCATGCAAGGTTTGAACAACTTTTTTTTGAAAAAATCCCTAAGCCGCGCGGTCACAATTTCAGCAAAAATCTGACGTTCTGCAATTCACTCAAAAATGGTGCTAAACTGTTGCAAACGATCCCCTGAAAGGTTTTTCGGTGGAAACAGATGGGTTTTTATCATTGAAAAAGAATTTTCACGCAAGGTCTGAATAACTTTTTTTTTGAAAAAATCCCTAAGCCGCGCGGTCACAATTTCAGCAAAAATCTGACGTTCTGGAATTCACTCAAAAATGGTGCCAAACTGTTGCAAACGATCCCCTGAAAGGTTTTTCGGTGGAAACAGATGGGTTTTTATCATTGAAAAAGAATTTTCATGCAAGGTTTGAACATTTTTTTTTTGAAAAAATCCCTAAGCCGCGCGGTCACAATTTCAGCAAAAATCTGACGTTCTGGAATTCACTCAAAAATGGTGCCAAACTGTTGCAAACGATCCCCTGAAAGGTTTTTCGGTGGAAACAGATGGGTTTTTATCATTGAAAAAGAATTTTCACGCAAGGTCTGAACAACTTTTTTTTGAAAAAATCCCTAAGCCGCGCGGTCACAATTTCAGCAAAAATCTGACGTTCTGGAATTCACTCAAAAATGGTGCCAAACTGTTGCAAACGATCCCCTGAAAGGTTTTTCGGTGGAAAAAGATGGGTTTTTATCATAAAAACAGAATTAGCCCGCAAGGTCTGAACAACTTTTTTTTGAAAAAATCCCTAAGCCGCGCGGTCACAATTTCAGCAAAAATCTGACGTTCTGGAATTCACTCAAAAATGGTGCCAAACTGTAGCAAAGGATCCCCTGAAAGCTTTTTCGGTGGAAACAGATGGGCTTTTATCATCGGAAACAGAATTAGCCCTCGACCTATGAACAACTTTTTTTTAAAAAAAACCGGAAGCCGCGCGGTCACAATTTCAGCAAAAATCTGACGTTCTGGAATTCACTCAAAAATGGTGCCAAACTGTTGCAAACGATCCCCTGAAAGGTTTTTCGGTGGAAACAGATGGGTTTTTATCATTGAAAAAGAATTTTCATGCAAGATCTGAATAACTTTTTTTTGAAAAAATCCCTAAGCCGCGCGGTCACAATTTCAGCAAAAATCTGACGTTCTGGAATTCACTCAAAAATGGTGCTAAACTGTTGCAAACGATCCCCTGAAAGGTTTTCCGGTGGAAACAGATGGGTTTTTATCATAAAAACAGAATTAGCCCGCAAGGTCTGAACAACTTTTTTTAGAAAAAATCCCTAAGCCGCGCGGTCACAATTTCAGCAAAAATCTGACGTTCTTGAATTCACTCAAAAATGGTGCCAAACTGTTGCAAACGATCCCCTGAAAAGTTTTTCGTTGGAAAAAGATGGGTTTTTATCATAAAAACAGAATTAGCCCGCAAGGTCTGAACAACTTTTTTTTGAAAAAATCCCTAAGGTCACAATTTCAGCAAAAATCTGACGTTCTGGAATTCACTCAAAAATGGTGCCAAACTGTTGCAAACGATGCCCTGAAAGGTTTTCCGGTGGAAACAGATGGGTTTTTATCATTGAAAAAGAATTTTCACGCAAGGTCTGAACAACTTTTTTTTGAAAAAATCCCTAAGCCGCGCGGTCACAATTTCAGCAAAAATCTGACGTTCTGGAATTCACTCAAAAATGGTGCCAAACTGTTGCAAACGATGACCTGAAAGGTTTTTCGGTGGAAACAGATGGGTTTTTATCATTGAAAAAGAATTTTCACGCAAGGTCTGAACAACTTTTTTTTGAAAAAATCCCTAAGCCGCGCGGTCACAATTTCAGCAAAAATCTGACGTTCTGGAATTCACTCAAATATGGTGCTAAAGTGTTCCAAACGATGCCCTGAAATTTTTTTCGGTGGAAACAGATGGGTTTTTATCATTGAAAAAGAATTTTCATGCAAGGTTTGAACAACTTTTTTTTGAAAAAATCCCTAAGCCGCGCGGTCACAATTTCAGCAAAAATCTGACGTTCTGCAATTCACTCAAAAATGGTGCTAAACTGTTGCAAACGATCCCCTGAAAGGTTTTTCGGTGGAAACAGATGGGTTTTTATCATTGAAAAAGAATTTTCACGCAAGGTCTGAATAACTTTTTTTTTGAAAAAATCCCTAAGCCGCGCGGTCACAATTTCAGCAAAAATCTGACGTTCTGGAATTCACTCAAAAATGGTGCCAAACTGTTGCAAACGATCCCCTGAAAGGTTTTTCGGTGGAAACAGATGGGTTTTTATCATTGAAAAAGAATTTTCATGCAAGGTTTGAACATTTTTTTTTTGAAAAAATCCCTAAGCCGCGCGGTCACAATTTCAGCAAAAATCTGACGTTCTGGAATTCACTCAAAAATGGTGCCAAACTGTTGCAAACGATCCCCTGAAAGGTTTTTCGGTGGAAACAGATGGGTTTTTATCATTGAAAAAGAATTTTCACGCAAGGTCTGAACAACTTTTTTTTGAAAAAATCCCTAAGCCGCGCGGTCACAATTTCAGCAAAAATCTGACGTTCTGGAATTCACTCAAAAATGGTGCCAAACTGTTGCAAACGATCCCCTGAAAGGTTTTTCGGTGGAAACAGATGGGTTTTTATCATTGAAAAAGAATTTTCATGCAAGGTCTGAACAACTTTATTTTGAAAAAATGCCTAAGCCGCGCGGTCACAATTTCAGCAAAAATCTGACGTTCTTGAATTCACTCAAAAATGGTGCCAAACTGTTGCAAACGATCCCCTGAAAGGTTTTCCGGTGGAAACAGATGGGTTTTTATCATAAAAACAGAATTAGCCCGCAAGGTCTGAACAACTTTTTTTAGAAAAAAATCCCTAAGCCGCGCGGTCACAATTTCAGCAAAAATCTGACGTTCTTGAATTCACTCAAAAATGGTGCCAAACTGTTGCAAACGATCCCCTGAAAGGTTTTCCGGTGGAAAAATATGGGTTTTTATCATAAAAACAGCATTAGCCCGCAAGGTCTGAACAACTTTTTTTAGAAAAAATCCCTAAGCCGCGCGGTCACAATTTCAGCAAAAATCTGACGTTCTGGAATTCACTCAAAAATGGTGCCAAACTGTTGCAAACGATCCCCTGAAAGGTTTTTCGGTGGAAACAGATGGGTTTTTATCATTGAAAAAGAATTTTCATGCAAGGTCTGAACAACTTTTTTTTGAAAAAATCCCTAAGCCGCGCGGTCACAATTTCAGCAAAAATCTGACGTTCTGGAATTCACTCAAAAATGGTGCCAAACTGTAGCAAAGGATCCCCTGAAAGCTTTTTCGGTGGAAACAGATGGGCTTTTATCATCGGAAACAGAATTAGCCCTCGACCTATGAACAACTTTTTTTTAAAAAAAACCGGAAGCCGCGCGGTCACAATTTCAGCAAAAATCTGACGTTCTGGAATTCACTCAAAAATGGTGCCAAACTGTTGCAAACGATCCCCTGAAAGGTTTTTCGGTGGAAACAGATGGGTTTTTATCATTGAAAAAGAATTTTCATGCAAGATCTGAATAACTTTTTTTTGAAAAAATCCCTAAGCCGCGCGGTCACAATTTCAGCAAAAATCTGACGTTCTGGAATTCACTCAAAAATGGTGCTAAACTGTTGCAAACGATCCCCTGAAAGGTTTTCCGGTGGAAACAGATGGGTTTTTATGATAAAAACAGAATTAGCAAGCAAGGTCTGAACAACTTTTTTTAGAAAAAATCCCTAAGCCGCGCGGTCACAATTTCAGCAAAAATCTGACGTTCTGGAATTCACGCAAAAATGGTGCCAAACTGTTGCAAACGATCCCCTGAAAGGTTTTTCGGTGGAAAAAGATGGGTTTTTATCATAAAAACAGAATTAGCCCGCAAGGTCTGAACAACTTTTTTTAGAAAAAATCCCTAAGCCGCGCGGTCACAATTACAGCAAAAATCTGACGTTCTGGAATTCACTCAAAAATGGTGCCAAACTGTTGCAAACGATCCCCTGAAAGGTTTTTCGGTGGAAACAGATGGGTTTTTATCATAAAAACAGAATTAGCCCGCAAGGTCTGAACAACTTTTTTTTGAAAAAATCCCTAAGCCGCGCGGTCACAATTTCAGCAAAAATCTGACGTTCTGGAATTCACTCAAAAATGGTGCCAAACTGTTGCAAACGATCCCCTGAAAGGTTTTCCGGTGGAAACAGATGGGTTTTTATCATAAAAACAGAATTAGCCCGCAAGGTCTGAACAACTTTTTAAAGAAAAAACCCCTAAGCCGCGCGGTCCCAATTTCAGCAAAAATCTGACGTTCTGGAATTCACTCAAAAATGGTGCCAAACTGTTGCAAACGATCCCCTGAAAGGTTTTTCGGTGGAAAAAGATGTGTTTTTATCATAAAAACAGCATTAGCCCGCAAGGTCTGAACAACTTTTTTTAGAAAAAATCCCTAAGCCGCGCGGTCACAATTTCAGCAAAAATCTGACGTTCTGGAATTCACTCAAAAATGGTGCCAAACTGTTGCAAACGATCCCCTGAAAGGTTTTTCGGTGGAAACAGATGGGTTTTTATCATTGAAAAAGAATTTTCATGCAAGGTCTGAACAACTTTTTTTTTGAAAAAATCCCTAAGCCGCGCGGTCACAATTTCAGCAAAAATCTGACGTTCTGGAATTCACTCAAAAATGGTGCCAAACTGTTGCAAACGATGACCTGAAAGGTTTTTCGGTGGAAACAGATGGGTTTTTATCATTGAAAAAGAATTTTCATGCAAGGTCTGAACAACTTTTTTTTGAAAAAATCCCTAAGCCGCGCGGTCACAATTTCAGCAAAAATCTGACGTTCTGGAATTCACTCAAAAATGGTGCCAAACTGTTGCAAACGATCCCCTGAAAGGTTTTCCGGTGGAAACAGATGGGTTTTTATCATAAAAACAGAATTAGCCCGCAAGGTCTGAACAACTTTTTTTTGAAAAAATCCCTAAGCCGCGCGGTCACAATTTCAGCAAAAATCTGACGTTCTGGAATTCACTCAAAAATGGTGCCAAACTGTTGCAAACGATCCCCTGAAAGGTTTTTCGGTAGAAACAGATGGGTTTTTATCATTGAAAAAGAATTTTCACGCAAGGTCTGAACAACTTTTTTTGAAAAAATCCCTAAGCCGCGCGGTCACAATTTCAGCAAAAATCTGACGTTCTGGAATTCACTCAAAAATGGTGCCAAACTGTTGCAAACGATGACCTGAAAGGTTTTTCGGTGGAAACAGATGCGTTTTTATCATTGAAAAAGAATTTTCATGCAAGGTCTGAACAACTTTATTTTGAAAAAATGCCTAAGCCGCGCGGTCACAATTTCAGCAAAAATCTGACGTTCTTGAATTCACTCAAAAATGGTGCCAAACTGTTGCAAACGATCCCCTGAAAGGTTTTCCGGTGGAAACAGATGGGTTTTTATCATAAAAACAGAATTAGCCCGCAAGGTCTGAACAACTTTTTTTAGAAAAAAATCCCTAAGCCGCGCGGTCACAATTTCAGCAAAAATCTGACGTTCTTGAATTCACTCAAAAATGGTGCCAAACTGTTGCAAACGATCCCCTGAAAGGTTTTTCGGTGGAAACAGATGGGTTTTTATCATTGAAAAAGAATTTTCATGCAAGATCTGAATAACTTTTTTTTGAAAAAATCCCTAAGCCGCGCGGTCACAATTTCAGCAAAAATCTGACGTTCTGGAATTCACTCAAAAATGGTGCTAAACTGTTGCAAACGATCCCCTGAAAGGTTTTCCGGTGGAAACAGATGGGTTTTTATGATAAAAACAGAATTAGCAAGCAAGGTCTGAACAACTTTTTTTAGAAAAAATCCCTAAGCCGCGCGGTCACAATTTCAGCAAAAATCTGACGTTCTGGAATTCACGCAAAAATGGTGCCAAACTGTTGCAAACGATCCCCTGAAAGGTTTTTCGGTGGAAAAAGATGGGTTTTTATCATAAAAACAGAATTAGCCCGCAAGGTCTGAACAACTTTTTTTAGAAAAAATCCCTAAGCCGCGCGGTCACAATTACAGCAAAAATCTGACGTTCTGGAATTCACTCAAAAATGGTGCCAAACTGTTGCAAACGATCCCCTGAAAGGTTTTTCGGTGGAAACAGATGGGTTTTTATCATAAAAACAGAATTAGCCCGCAAGGTCTGAACAACTTTTTTTTGAAAAAATCCCTAAGCCGCGCGGTCAGAATTTCAGCAAAAATCTGACGTTCTGGAATTCACTCAAAAATGGTGCCAAACTGTTGCAAACGATCCCCTGAAAGGTTTTCCGGTGGAAACAGATGGGTTTTTATCATAAAAACAGAATTAGCCCGCAAGGTCTGAACAACTTTTTAAAGAAAAAACCCCTAAGCCGCGCGGTCCCAATTTCAGCAAAAATCTGACGTTCTGGAATTCACTCAAAAATGGTGCCAAACTGTTGCAAACGATCCCCTGAAAGGTTTTTCGGTGGAAAAAGATGTGTTTTTATCATAAAAACAGCATTAGCCCGCAAGGTCTGAACAACTTTTTTTAGAAAAAATCCCTAAGCCGCGCGGTCACAATTTCAGCAAAAATCTGACGTTCTGGAATTCACTCAAAAATGGTGCCAAACTGTTGCAAACGATCCCCTGAAAGGTTTTTCGGTGGAAACAGATGGGTTTTTATCATTGAAAAAGAATTTTCATGCAAGGTCTGAACAACTTTTTTTTTGAAAAAATCCCTAAGCCGCGCGGTCACAATTTCAGCAAAAATCTGACGTTCTGGAATTCACTCAAAAATGGTGCCAAACTGTTGCAAACGATGACCTGAAAGGTTTTTCGGTGGAAACAGATGGGTTTTTATCATTGAAAAAGAATTTTCATGCAAGGTCTGAACAACTTTTTTTTGAAAAAATCCCTAAGCCGCGCGGTCACAATTTCAGCAAAAATCTGACGTTCTGGAATTCACTCAAAAATGGTGCCAAACTGTTGCAAACGATCCCCTGAAAGGTTTTCCGGTGGAAACAGATGGGTTTTTATCATAAAAACAGAATTAGCCCGCAAGGTCTGAACAACTTTTTTTTGAAAAAATCCCTAAGCCGCGCGGTCACAATTTCAGCAAAAATCTGACGTTCTGG
Organism: Podarcis bocagei; assembly: GCF_964188305.1. Classification (NCBI taxonomy): domain Eukaryota; kingdom Metazoa; phylum Chordata; class Lepidosauria; order Squamata; family Lacertidae; genus Podarcis; species Podarcis bocagei. Next base: position 27,727 of record NW_027670318.1, read on the forward strand.
AATTCACTCAAAAATGGTGCCAAACTGTTGCAAACGATCCCCTGAAAGGTTTTTCGGTAGAAACAGATGGGTTTTTATCATTGAAAAAGAATTTTCACGCAAGGTCTGAACAACTTTTTTTTGAAAAAATCCCTAAGCCGCGCGGTCACAATTTCAGCAAAAATCTGACGTTCTGGAATTCACTCAAAAATGGTGCCAAACTGTTGCAAACGATGACCTGAAAGGTTTTTCGGTGGAAACAGATGCGTTTTTATCATTGAAAAAGAATTTTCATGCAAGGTCTGAACAACTTTATTTTGAAAAAATGCCTAAGCCGCGCGGTCACAATTTCAGCAAAAATCTGACGTTCTTGAATTCACTCAAAAATGGTGCCAAACTGTTGCAAACGATCCCCTGAAAGGTTTTCCGGTGGAAACAGATGGGTTTTTATCATAAAAACAGAATTAGCCCGCAAGGTCTGAACAACTTTTTTTAGAAAAAAATCCCTAAGCCGCGCGGTCACAATTTCAGCAAAAATCTGACGTTCTTGAATTCACTCAAAAATGGTGCCAAACTGTTGCAAACGATCCCCTGAAAGGTTTTCCGGTGGAAAAATATGGGTTTTTATCATAAAAACAGCATTAGCCCGCAAGGTCTGAACAACTTTTTTTAGAAAAAATCCCTAAGCCGCGCGGTCACAATTTCAGCAAAAATCTGACGTTCTGGAATTCACTCAAAAATGGTGCCAAACTGTTGCAAACGATCCCCTGAAAGGTTTTTCGGTGGAAACAGATGGGTTTTTATCATTGAAAAAGAATTTTCATGCAAGGTCTGAACAACTTTTTTTTGAAAAAATCCCTAAGCCGCGCGGTCACAATTTCAGCAAAAATCTGACGTTCTGGAATTCACTCAAAAATGGTGCCAAACTGTTGCAAACGATCCCCTAAATGGTTTTCCGGTGGAAACAGATGGGTTTTTATCATAAAAACAGAATTAGCCCGCAAGGTCTGAACAACTTTTTTTTGAAAAAATCCCTAAGCCGCGCGGTCCCAATTTCAGCAAAAATCTGACGTTCTGGAATTCACTCAAAAATGGTGCCAAACTGTTGCAAACGATCCCCTGAAAGGTTTTTCGGTGGAAACAGATGGGTTTTTATCATTGAAAAAGAATTTTCACGCAAGGTCTGAACAACTTTTTTTTGAAAAAATCCCTAAGCCGCGCGGTCACAATTTCAGCAAAAATCTGACGTTCTGGAATTCACTCAAAAATGGTGCCAAACTGTTGCAAACGATCCCCTGAAAGGTTTTTCGGTGGAAACAGATGGGTTTTTATCATTGAAAAAGAATTAGCCCGCAAGGTCTGAACAACTTTTTTTAGAAAAAATCCCTAAGCCGCGCGGTCACAATTTCAGCAAAAATCTGACGTTCTGGAATTCACTCAAAAATGGTGCCAAACTGTTGCAAACGATCCCCTGAAAGGTTTTTCGGTGGAAACAGATGGGTTTTTATCATTGAAAAAGAATTTTCACGCAAGGTCTGAACAACTTTTTTTTTGAAAAAATCCCTAAGCCGCGTGGTCACAATTTCAGCAAAAATCTGACGTTCTGGAATTCACTCAGAAATGGTGCCAAACTGTTGCAAACGATCCCCTGAAAGGTTTTTCGGTGGAAACAGATGGGTTTTTATCATTGAAAAAGAATTTTCACGCAAGGTCTGAACAACTTTTTTTTGAAAAAATCCCTAAGCCGCGCGGTCACAATTTCAGCAAAAATCTGACGTTCTGGAATTCACTCAAAAATGGTGCCAAACTGTTGCAAACGATGACCTGAAAGGTTTTTCGGTGGAAAAAGATGGGTTTTTATCATAAAAACAGAATTAGCCCGCAAGGTCTGAACAACTTTTTTTAGAAAAAATCCCTAAGCCGCGCAGTCACAATTTCAGCAAAAATCTGACGTTCTGGAATTCACTCAAAAATGGTGCCAAACTGTTGCAAACGATCCCCTGAAAGGTTTTTCGGTGGAAAAAGATGGGTTTTTATCATAAAAACAGAATTAGCCCGCAAGGTCTGAACAACTTTTTTTTGAAAAAATCCCTAAGCCGCGCGGTCACAATTTCAGCAAAAATCTGACGTTCTGGAATTCACTCAAAAATGGTGCCAAACTGTTGCAAACGATCCCCTGAAAGGTTTTTCGGTGGAAACAGATGGGTTTTTATCATTGAAAAAGAATTTTCACGCAAGGTCTGAACAACTTTTTTTTGAAAAAATCCCTAAGCCGCGCGGTCACAATTTCAGCAAAAATCTGACGTTCTGGAATTCACTCAAAAATGGTGCCAAACTGTTGCAAACGATCCCCTAAATGGTTTTCCGGTGGAAACAGATGGGTTTTTATCATAAAAACAGAATTAGCCCGCAAGGTCTGAACAACTTTTTTTTGAAAAAATCCCTAAGCCGCGCGGTCCCAATTTCAGCAAAAATCTGACGTTCTGGAATTCACTCAAAAATGGTGCCAAACTGTTGCAAACGATGACCTGAAAGGTTTTTCGGTGGAAACAGATGGGTTTTTATCATTGAAAAAGAATTTTTATGCAAGGTCTGAACAACTTTTTTTTGAAAAAATCCCTAAGCCGCGCGGTCACAATTTCAGCAAAAATCTGACGTTCTGGAATTCACTCAAAAATGGTGCCAAACTGTTGCAAACGATCCCCTGAAAGGTTTTTCGGTGGAAACAGATGGGTTTTTATCATTGAAAAAGAATTAGCCCGCAAGGTCTGAACAACTTTTTTTAGAAAAAATCCCTAAGCCGCGCGGTCACAATTTCAGCAAAAATCTGACGTTCTGGAATTCACTCAAAAATGGTGCCAAACTGTTGCAAACGATCCCCTGAAAGGTTTTTCGGTGGAAACAGATGGGTTTTTATCATTGAAAAAGAATTTTCACGCAAGGTCTGAACAACTTTTTTTTTGAAAAAATCCCTAAGCCGCGCGGTCACAATTTCAGCAAAAATCTGACGTTCTGGAATTCACTCAGAAATGGTGCCAAACTGTTGCAAACGATCCCCTGAAAGGTTTTTCGGTGGAAACAGATGGGTTTTTATCATTGAAAAAGAATTTTCATGCAAGGTCTGAACAACTTTTTTTTGAAAAAATCCCTAAGCCGCGCGGTCACAATTTCAGCAAAAATCTGACGTTCTGGAATTCACTCAAAAATGGTGCCAGACTGTTGCAAACGATCCCCTGAAAGGTTTTTCGGTGGAAACAGATGGGTTTTTATCATTGAAAAAGAATTTTCATGCAAGGTCTGAACAACTTTTTTTTGAAAAAATCCCTAAGCCGCGCGGTCACAATTTCAGCAAAAATCTGACGTTCTGGAATTCACTCAAAAATGGTGCCAAACTGTTGCAAACGATGACCAGAAAGGTTTTTCAGTGGAAACAGATGCGTTTTTATCATTGAAAAAGAATTTTCATGCAAGGTCTGAACAACTTTTTTTAGAAAAAATCCCTAAGCCGCGCGGTCACAATTTCAGCAAAAATCTGACGTTCTGGAATTCACTCAAAAATGGTGCCAAACTGTTGCAAACGATCCCCTGAAAGGTTTTTCGGTGGAAACAGATGGGTTTTTATCATTGAAAAAGAATTTTCACGCAAGGTCTGAACAACTTTTTTTTGAAAAAATCCCTAAGCCGCGCGGTCACAATTTCAGCAAAAATCTGACATTCTGGAATTCACTCAAAAATGGTGCCAAACTGTTGCAAACGATGACCTGAAAGGTTTTTCGGTGGAAAAAGATGGGTTTTTATCATAAAAACAGAATTAGCCCGCAAGGTCTGAACAACTTTTTTTAGAAAAAATCCCTAAGCCGCGCGGTCACAATTTCAGCAAAAATCTGACGTTCTGGAATTCACTCAAAAATGGTGCCAAACTGTTGCAAACGATCCCCTGAAAGGTTTTTCGGTGGAAAAAGATGGGTTTTTATCATAAAAACAGAATTAGCCCGCAAGGTCTGAACAACTTTTTTTTGAAAAAATCCCTAAGCCGCGCGGTCACAATTTCAGCAAAAATCTGACGTTCTGGAATTCACTCAAAAATGGTGCCAAACTGTTGCAAACGATCCCCTGAAAGGTTTTCCGGTGGAAACAGATGGGTTTTTATCATAAAAACAGAATTAGCCCGCAAGGTCTGAACAACTTTTTTTTGAAAAAATCCCTAAGCCGCGCGGTCACAATTTCAGCAAAAATCTGACGTTCTGGAATTCACTCAAAAATGGTGCCAAACTGTTGCAAACGATGACCTGAAAGTTTTTTCGGTGGAAACAGATGGGTTTTTATCATTGAAAAAGAATTTTCATGCAAGGTCTGAACAACTTTTTTTTGAAAAAATCTCTAAGCCGCGCGGTCACAATTTCAGCAAAAATCTGACGTTCTGGAATTCACTCAAAAATGGTGCCAAACTGTTGCAAACGATCCCCTGAAAGGTTTTTCGGTGGAAACAGATGGGTTTTTATCATTGAAAAAGAATTTTCATGCAAGGTCTGAACAACTTTTTTTTGAAAAAATCCCTAAGCCGCGCGGTCACAATTTCAGCAAAAATCTGACGTTCTGGAATTCACTCAAAAATGGTGCCAGACTGTTGCAAACGATCCCCTGAAAGGTTTTTCGGTGGAAACAGATGGGTTTTTATCATTGAAAAAGAATTTTCATGCAAGGTCTGAACAACTTTTTTTTGAAAAAATCCCTAAGCCGCGCGGTCACAATTTCAGCAAAAATCTGACGTTCTGGAATTCACTCAAAAATGGTGCCAAACTGTTGCAAACGATGACCAGAAAGGTTTTTCAGTGGAAACAGATGCGTTTTTATCATTGAAAAAGAATTTTCATGCAAGGTCTGAACAACTTTTTTTAGAAAAAATCCCTAAGCCGCGCGGTCACAATTTCAGCAAAAATCTGACGTTCTGGAATTCACTCAAAAATGGTGCCAAACTGTTGCAAACGATCCCCTGAAAGGTTTTTCGGTGGAAACAGATGGGTTTTTATCATTGAAAAAGAATTTTCACGCAAGGTCTGAACAACTTTTTTTTGAAAAAATCCCTAAGCCGCGCGGTCACAATTTCAGCAAAAATCTGACATTCTGGAATTCACTCAAAAATGGTGCCAAACTGTTGCAAACGATGACCTGAAAGGTTTTTCGGTGGAAAAAGATGGGTTTTTATCATAAAAACAGAATTAGCCCGCAAGGTCTGAACAACTTTTTTTAGAAAAAATCCCTAAGCCGCGCGGTCACAATTTCAGCAAAAATCTGACGTTCTGGAATTCACTCAAAAATGGTGCCAAACTGTTGCAAACGATCCCCTGAAAGGTTTTTCGGTGGAAAAAGATGGGTTTTTATCATAAAAACAGAATTAGCCCGCAAGGTCTGAACAACTTTTTTTTGAAAAAATCCCTAAGCCGCGCGGTCACAATTTCAGCAAAAATCTGACGTTCTGGAATTCACTCAAAAATGGTGCCAAACTGTTGCAAACGATCCCCTGAAAGGTTTTCCGGTGGAAACAGATGGGTTTTTATCATAAAAACAGAATTAGCCCGCAAGGTCTGAACAACTTTTTTTTGAAAAAATCCCTAAGCCGCGCGGTCACAATTTCAGCAAAAATCTGACGTTCTGGAATTCACTCAAAAATGGTGCCAAACTGTTGCAAACGATGACCTGAAAGGTTTTTCGGTGGAAACAGATGGGTTTTTATCATTGAAAAAGAATTTTCATGCAAGGTCTGAACAACTTTTTTTTGAAAAAATCCCTAAGCCGCGCGGTCACAATTTCAGCAAAAATCTGACGTTCTGGAATTCACTCAAAAATGGTGCCAAACTGTTGCAAACGATCCCCTGAAAGGTTTTTCGGTGGAAAAAGATGGGTTTTTATCATAAAAACAGAATTAGCCCGCAAGGTCTGAACAACTTTTTTTTGAAAAAATCCCTAAGCCGCGCGGTCACAATTTCAGGAAAAATCTGACGTTCTGGAATTCACTCAAAAATGGTGCCAAACTGTTGCAAACGATCCCCTGAAAGGTTTTCCGGTGGAAACAGATGGGTTTTTATCATTGAAAAAGAATTTTCACGCAAGGTCTGAACAACTTTTTTTTGAAAAAATCCCTAAGCCGCGCGGTCACAATTTCAGCAAAAATCTGACGTTCTGGAATTCACTCAAAAATGGTGCCAAACTGTTGCAAACGATCCCCTGAAAGGTTTTTCGGTGGAAACAGATGGGTTTTTATCATTGAAAAAGAATTTTCATGCAAGGTTTGAACAACTTTTTTTTGAAAAAATCCCTAAGCCGCGCGGTCCCAATTTCAGCAAAAATCTGACGTTCTGGAATTCACTCAAAAATGGTGCCAAACTGTTGCAAACGATGACCTGAAAGGTTTTTCGGTGGAAACAGATGGGTTTTTATCATTGAAAAAGAATTTTTATGCAAGGTCTGAACAACTTTTTTTTGAAAAAATCCCTAAGCCGCGCGGTCACAATTTCAGCAAAAATCTGACGTTCTGGAATTCACTCAAAAATGGTGCCAAACTGTTGCAAACGATCCCCTGAAAGGTTTTTCGGTGGAAACAGATGGGTTTTTATCATTGAAAAAGAATTTTCACGCAAGGTCTGAACAACTTTTTTTTGAAAAAATCCCTAAGCCGCGCGGTCACAATTTCAGCAAAAATCTGACGTTCTGGAATTCACTCAAAAATGGTGCCAAACTGTTGCAAACGATCCCCTGAAAGGTTTTTCGGTGGAAACAGATGGGTTTTTATCATTGAAAAAGAATTAGCCCGCAAGGTCTGAACAACTTTTTTTAGAAAAAATCCCTAAGCCGCGCGGTCACAATTTCAGCAAAAATCTGACGTTCTGGAATTCACTCAAAAATGGTGCCAAACTGTTGCAAACGATCCCCTGAAAGGTTTTTCGGTGGAAACAGATGGGTTTTTATCATTGAAAAAGAATTTTCACGCAAGGTCTGAACAACTTTTTTTTTGAAAAAATCCCTAAGCCGCGCGGTCACAATTTCAGCAAAAATCTGACGTTCTGGAATTCACTCAGAAATGGTGCCAAACTGTTGCAAACGATCCCCTGAAAGGTTTTTCGGTGGAAACAGATGGGTTTTTATCATTGAAAAAGAATTTTCATGCAAGGTCTGAACAACTTTTTTTTGAAAAAATCCCTAAGCCGCGCGGTCACAATTTCAGCAAAAATCTGACGTTCTGGAATTCACTCAAAAATGGTGCCAAACTGTTGCAAACGATGACCTGAAAGGTTTTTCAGTGGAAACAGATGCGTTTTTATCATTGAAAAAGAATTTTCATGCAAGGTCTGAACAACTTTTTTAAGAAAAAATCCCTAAGCCGCGCGGTCACAATTTCAGCAAAAATCTGACGTTCTGGAATTCACTCAAAAATGGTGCCAAACTGTTGCAAACGATCCCCTGAAAGGTTTTTCGGTGGAAACAGATGGGTTTTTATCATTGAAAAAGAATTTTCACGCAAGGTCTGAACAACTTTTTTTTGAAAAAATCCCTAAGCCGCGCGGTCACAATTTCAGCAAAAATCTGACGTTCTGGAATTCACTCAAAAATGGTGCCAAACTGTTGCAAACGATGACCTGAAAGGTTTTTCGGTGGAAAAAGATGGGTTTTTATCATAAAAACAGAATTAGCCCCCAAGGTCTGAACAACTTTTTTTAGAAAAAATCCCTAAGCCGCGCGGTCACAATTTCAGCAAAAATCTGACGTTCTGGAATTCACTCAAAAATGGTGCCAAACTGTTGCAAACGATCCCCTGAAAGGTTTTTCGGTGGAAAAAGATGGGTTTTTATCATAAAAACAGAATTAGCCCGCAAGGTCTGAACAACTTTTTTTTGAAAAAATCCCTAAGCCGCGCGGTCACAATTTCAGCAAAAATCTGACGTTCTGGAATTCACTCAAAAATGGTGCCAAACTGTTGCAAACGATCCCCTGAAAGGTTTTTCGGTGGAAACAGATGGGTTTTTATCATTGAAAAAGAATTTTCACGCAAGGTCTGAACAACTTTTTTTAGAAAAAATCCCTAAGCCGCGCGGTCACAATTTCAGCAAAAATCTGACGTTCTGGAATTCACTCAAAAATGGTGCCAAACTGTTGCAAACGATCCCCTAAATGGTTTTCCGGTGGAAACAGATGGGTTTTTATCATAAAAACAGAATTAGCCCGCAAGGTCTGAACAACTTTTTTTTGAAAAAATCCCTAAGCCGCGCGGTCCCAATTTCAGCAAAAATCTGACGTTCTGGAATTCACTCAAAAATGGTGCCAAACTGTTGCAAACGATGACCTGAAAGGTTTTTCGGTGGAAACAGATGGGTTTTTATCATTGAAAAAGAATTTTTATGCAAGGTCTGAACAACTTTTTTTTGAAAAAATCCCTAAGCCGCGCGGTCACAATTTCAGCAAAAATCTGACGTTCTGGAATTCACTCAAAAATGGTGCCAAACTGTTGCAAACGATCCCCTGAAAGGTTTTTCGGTGGAAACAGATGGGTTTTTATCATTGAAAAAGAATTTTCACGCAAGGTCTGAACAACTTTTTTTTGAAAAAATCCCTAAGCCGCGCGGTCACAATTTCAGCAAAAATCTGACGTTCTGGAATTCACTCAAAAATGGTGCCAAACTGTTGCAAACGATCCCCTGAAAGGTTTTTCGGTGGAAACAGATGGGTTTTTATCATTGAAAAAGAATTAGCCCGCAAGGTCTGAACAACTTTTTTTAGAAAAAATCCCTAAGCCGCGCGGTCACAATTTCAGCAAAAATCTGACGTTCTGGAATTCACTCAAAAATGGTGCCAAACTGTTGCAAACGATCCCCTGAAAGGTTTTTCGGTGGAAACAGATGGGTTTTTATCATTGAAAAAGAATTTTCACGCAAGGTCTGAACAACTTTTTTTTTGAAAAAATCCCTAAGCCGCGCGGTCACAATTTCAGCAAAAATCTGACGTTCTGGAATTCACTCAGAAATGGTGCCAAACTGTTGCAAACGATCCCCTGAAAGGTTTTTCGGTGGAAACAGATGGGTTTTTATCATTGAAAAAGAATTTTCATGCAAGGTCTGAACAACTTTTTTTTGAAAAAATCCCTAAGCCGCGCGGTCACAATTTCAGCAAAAATCTGACGTTCTGGAATTCACTCAAAAATGGTGCCAGACTGTTGCAAACGATCCCCTGAAAGGTTTTTCGGTGGAAACAGATGGGTTTTTATCATTGAAAAAGAATTTTCATGCAAGGTCTGAACAACTTTTTTTTGAAAAAATCCCTAAGCCGCGCGGTCACAATTTCAGCAAAAATCTGACGTTCTGGAATTCACTCAAAAATGGTGCCAAACTGTTGCAAACGATGACCAGAAAGGTTTTTCAGTGGAAACAGATGCGTTTTTATCATTGAAAAAGAATTTTCATGCAAGGTCTGAACAACTTTTTTTAGAAAAAATCCCTAAGCCGCGCGGTCACAATTTCAGCAAAAATCTGACGTTCTGGAATTCACTCAAAAATGGTGCCAAACTGTTGCAAACGATCCCCTGAAAGGTTTTTCGGTGGAAACAGATGGGTTTTTATCATTGAAAAAGAATTTTCACGCAAGGTCTGAACAACTTTTTTTTGAAAAAATCCCTAAGCCGCGCGGTCACAATTTCAGCAAAAATCTGACGTTCTGGAATTCACTCAAAAATGGTGCCAAACTGTTGCAAACGATGACCTGAAAGGTTTTTCGGTGGAAAAAGATGGGTTTTTATCATAAAAACAGAATTAGCCCGCAAGGTCTGAACAACTTTTTTTAGAAAAAATCCCTAAGCCGCGCGGTCACAATTTCAGCAAAAATCTGACGTTCTGGAATTCACTCAAAAATGGTGCCAAACTGTTGCAAACGATCCCCTGAAAGGTTTTTCGGTGGAAAAAGATGGGTTTTTATCATAAAAACAGAATTAGCCCGCAAGGTCTGAACAACTTTTTTTTGAAAAAATCCCTAAGCCGCGCGGTCACAATTTCAGCAAAAATCTGACGTTCTGGAATTCACTCAAAAATGGTGCCAAACTGTTGCAAACGATCCCCTGAAAGGTTTTCCGGTGGAAACAGATGGGTTTTTATCATAAAAACAGAATTAGCCCGCAAGGTCTGAACAACTTTTTTTTGAAAAAATCCCTAAGCCGCGCGGTCACAATTTCAGCAAAAATCTGACGTTCTGGAATTCACTCAAAAATGGTGCCAAACTGTTGCAAACGATCCCCTGAAAGTTTTTTCGGTGGAAACAGATGGGTTTTTATCATTGAAAAAGAATTTTCATGCAAGGTCTGAACAACTTTTTTTTGAAAAAATCCCTAAGCCGCGCGGTCACAATTTCAGCAAAAATCTGACGTTCTGGAATTCACTCAAAAATGGTGCCAAACTGTTGCAAACGATCCCCTGAAAGGTTTTTCGGTGGAAAAAGATGGGTTTTTATCATAAAAACAGAATTAGCCCGCAAGGTCTGAACAACTTTTTTTTGAAAAAATCCCTAAGCCGCGCGGTCACAATTTCAGCAAAAATCTGACGTTCTGGAATTCACTCAAAAATGGTGCCAAACTGTTGCAAACGATCCCCTGAAAGGTTTTTCGGTGGAAACAGATGGGTTTTTATCATTGAAAAAGAATTTTCACGCAAGGTCTGAACAACTTTTTTTTGAAAAAATCCCTAAGCCGCGCGGTCACAATTTCAGCAAAAATCTGACGTTCTGGAATTCACTCAAAAATGGTGCCAAACTGTTGCAAACGATCCCCTAAATGGTTTTCCGGTGGAAACAGATGGGTTTTTATCATAAAAACAGAATTAGCCCGCAAGGTCTGAACAACTTTTTTTTGAAAAAATCCCTAAGCCGCGCGGTCCCAATTTCAGCAAAAATCTGACGTTCTGGAATTCACTCAAAAATGGTGCCAAACTGTTGCAAACGATGACCTGAAAGGTTTTTCGGTGGAAACAGATGGGTTTTTATCATTGAAAAAGAATTTTTATGCAAGGTCTGAACAACTTTTTTTTGAAAAAATCCCTAAGCCGCGCGGTCACAATTTCAGCAAAAATCTGACGTTCTGGAATTCACTCAAAAATGGTGCCAAACTGTTGCAAACGATCCCCTGAAAGGTTTTTCGGTGGAAACAGATGGGTTTTTATCATTGAAAAAGAATTTTCACGCAAGGTCTGAACAACTTTTTTTTGAAAAAATCCCTAAGCCGCGCGGTCACAATTTCAGCAAAAATCTGACGTTCTGGAATTCACTCAAAAATGGTGCCAAACTGTTGCAAACGATCCCCTGAAAGGTTTTTCGGTGGAAACAGATGGGTTTTTATCATTGAAAAAGAATTAGCCCGCAAGGTCTGAACAACTTTTTTTAGAAAAAATCCCTAAGCCGCGCGGTCACAATTTCAGCAAAAATCTGACGTTCTGGAATTCACTCAAAAATGGTGCCAAACTGTTGCAAACGATCCCCTGAAAGGTTTTTCGGTGGAAACAGATGGGTTTTTATCATTGAAAAAGAATTTTCACGCAAGGTCTGAACAACTTTTTTTTTGAAAAAATCCCTAAGCCGCGCGGTCACAATTTCAGCAAAAATCTGACGTTCTGGAATTCACTCAGAAATGGTGCCAAACTGTTGCAAACGATCCCCTGAAAGGTTTTTCGGTGGAAACAGATGGGTTTTTATCATTGAAAAAGAATTTTCATGCAAGGTCTGAACAACTTTTTTTTGAAAAAATCCCTAAGCCGCGCGGTCACAATTTCAGCAAAAATCTGACGTTCTGGAATTCACTCAAAAATGGTGCCAGACTGTTGCAAACGATCCCCTGAAAGGTTTTTCGGTGGAAACAGATGGGTTTTTATCATTGAAAAAGAATTTTCATGCAAGGTCTGAACAACTTTTTTTTGAAAAAATCCCTAAGCCGCGCGGTCACAATTTCAGCAAAAATCTGACGTTCTGGAATTCACTCAAAAATGGTGCCAAACTGTTGCAAACGATGACCTGAAAGGTTTTTCAGTGGAAACAGATGCGTTTTTATCATTGAAAAAGAATTTTCATGCAAGGTCTGAACAACTTTTTTTAGAAAAAATCCCTAAGCCGCGCGGTCACAATTTCAGCAAAAATCTGACGTTCTGGAATTCACTCAAAAATGGTGCCAAACTGTTGCAAACGATCCCCTGAAAGGTTTTTCGGTGGAAACAGATGGGTTTTTATCATTGAAAAAGAATTTTCACGCAAGGTCTGAACAACTTTTTTTTGAAAAAATCCCTAAGCCGCGCGGTCACAATTTCAGCAAAAATCTGACGTTCTGGAATTCACTCAAAAATGGTGCCAAACTGTTGCAAACGATGACCTGAAAGGTTTTTCGGTGGAAAAAGATGGGTTTTTATCATAAAAACAGAATTAGCCCCCAAGGTCTGAACAACTTTTTTTAGAAAAAATCCCTAAGCCGCGCGGTCACAATTTCAGCAAAAATCTGACGTTCTGGAATTCACTCAAAAATGGTGCCAAACTGTTGCAAACGATCCCCTGAAAGGTTTTTCGGTGGAAAAAGATGGGTTTTTATCATAAAAACAGAATTAGCCCGCAAGGTCTGAACAACTTTTTTTTGAAAAAATCCCTAAGCCGCGCGGTCACAATTTCAGCAAAAATCTGACGTTCTGGAATTCACTCAAAAATGGTGCCAAACTGTTGCAAACGATCCCCTGAAAGGTTTTCCGGTGGAAACAGATGGGTTTTTATCATAAAAACAGAATTAGCCCGCAAGGTCTGAACAACTTTTTTTAGAAAAAATCCCTAAGCCGCGCGGTCACAATTTCAGCAAAAATCTGACGTTCTGGAATTCACTCAAAAATGGTGCCAAACTGTTGCAAACGATCCCCTGAAAGTTTTTTCGGTGGAAACAGATGGGTTTTTATCATTGAAAAAGAATTTTCATGCAAGGTCTGAACAACTTTTTTTTGAAAAAATCCCTAAGCCGCGCGGTCACAATTTCAGCAAAAATCTGACGTTCTGGAATTCACTCAAAAATGGTGCCAAACTGTTGCAAACGATCCCCTAAAAGGTTTTTCGGTGGAAAAAGATGGGTTTTTATCATAAAAACAGAATTAGCCCGCAAGGTCTGAACAACTTTTTTTTGAAAAAATCCCTAAGCCGCGCGTTCACAATTTCAGCAAAAATCTGACGTTCTGGAATTCACTCAAAAATGGTGCCAAACTGTTGCAAACGATCCCCTGAAAGTTTTTTCGGTGGAAACAGATGGGTTTTTATCATTGAAAAAGAATTTTCACGCAAGGTCTGAACAACTTTTTTTTGAAAAAATCCCTAAGCCGCGCGGTCACAATTTCAGCAAAAATCTGACGTTCTGGAATTCACTCAAAAATGGTGCCAAACTGTTGCAAACGATGACCTGAAAGGTTTTTCAGTGGAAACAGATGCGTTTTTATCATTGAAAAAGAATTTTCATGCAAGGTCTGAACAACTTTTTTTAGAAAAAATCCCTAAGCCGCGCGGTCACAATTTCAGCAAAAATCTGACGTTCTGGAATTCACTCAAAAATGGTGCCAAACTGTTGCAAACGATCCCCTGAAAGGTTTTTCGGTGGAAAAAGATGGGTTTTTATCATAAAAACAGAATTAGCCCGCAAGGTCTGAACAACTTTTTTTTGAAAAAATCCCTAAGCCGCGCGGTCACAATTTCAGCAAAAATCTGACGTTCTGGAATTCACTCAAAAATGGTGCCAAACTGTTGCAAACGATCCCCTGAAAGGTTTTCCGGTGGAAACAGATGGGTTTTTATCATAAAAACAGAATTAGCCCGCAAGGTCTGAACAACTTTTTTTAGAAAAAATCCCTAAGCCGCGCGGTCACAATTTCAGCAAAAATCTGACGTTCTGGAATTCACTCAAAAATGGTGCCAAACTGTTGCAAACGATCCCCTGAAAGTTTTTTCGGTGGAAACAGATGGGTTTTTATCATTGAAAAAGAATTTTCATGCAAGGTCTGAACAACTTTTTTTTGAAAAAATCCCTAAGCCGCGCGGTCACAATTTCAGCAAAAATCTGACGTTCTGGAATTCACTCAAAAATGGTGCCAAACTGTTGCAAACGATCCCCTGAAAGGTTTTTCGGTGGAAACAGATGGGTTTATATCATAAAAACAAAATTAGCCCGCAAGGTCTGAACAACTTTTTTTTGAAAAAATCCCTAAGCTGCGCGGTCACAATTACAGCAAAAATCTGACGTTCTGGAATTCACTCAAAAATGGTGCCAAACTGTTGCAAACGATCCCCTGAAAGGTTTTCCGGTGGAAACAGATGGGTTTTTATCATAAAAACAGAATTAGCCCGCAAGGTCTAAACAACTTTTCTTTGAAAAAATCCCAAAGCCGCGCGGTCACAATTTCAGCAAAAATCTGACGTTCTGGAATTCACTCAAAAATGGTGCCAAACTGTTGCAAACGATCCCCTAAAAGGTTTTTCGGTGGAAAAAGATGGGTTTTTATCATTGAAAAAGAATTTTCATGCAAGGTCTGAACAACTTTTTTTTGAAAAAATCCGTAAGCCGCGCGGTCACAATTTCAGCAAAAATCTGACGTTCTGGAATTCACTCAAAAATGGTGCCAAGCTGTTGCAAACGATCCCCTGAAAGGTTTTTCGGTGGAAACAGATGGGTTTATATCATAAAAACAAAATTAGCCCGCAAGGTCTGAACAACTTTTTTTTGAAAAAATCCCTAAGCCGCGCGGTCACAATTACAGCAAAAATCTGACGTTCTGGAATTCACTCAAAAATGGTGCCAAACTGTTGCAAACGATCCCCTGAAAGGTTTTCCGGTGGAAACAGATGGGTTTTTATCATAAAAACAGAATTAGCCCGCAAGGTCTAAACAACTTTTCTTTGAAAAAATCCCTAAGCCGCGCGGTCACAATTTCAGCAAAAATCTGACGTTCTGGAATTCACTCAAAAATGGTGCCAAACTGTTGCAAACGATCCCCTAAAAGGTTTTTCGGTGGAAAAAGATGGGTTTTTATCATAAAAACAGAATTAGCCCGCAAGGTCTGAACAACTTTTTTTTGAAAAAATCCCTAAGCCGCGCTGTCACAATTTCAGCAAAAATCTGACGTTCTGGAATTCACTCAAAAATGGTGCCAAACTGTTGCAAACGATCCCCTGAAAGGTTTTTCGGTGGAAACAGATGGGTTTTTATCATTGAAAAAGAATTTTCATGCAAGGTCTGAACAACTTTTTTTTGAAAAAATCCCTAAGCTGCGCGGTCACAATTTCAGCAAAAATCTGACGTTCTGGAATTCACTCAAAAATGGTGCCAAACTGTTGCAAACGATCCCCTGAAAGGTTTTTCAGTGGAAACAGATGGGTTTTTATCATTGAAAAAGAATTTTCATGCAAGGTCTGAACAACTTTTTTTTAAAAAAATCCCTAAGCCGCGCGGTCACAATTTCAGCAAAAATCTGACGTTCTGGAATTCACTCAAAAATGGTGCCAAACTGTTGCAAACGATCCCCTGAAAGGTTTTTCGGTGGAAACAGATGGGTTTTTATCATTGAAAAAGAATTTTCACGCAAGGTCTGAACAACTTTTTTTTGAAAAAATCCCTAAGCCGCGCGGTCACAATTTCAGCAAAAATCTGACGTTCTGGAATTCACTCAAAAATGGTGCCAAACTGTTGCAAACGATCCCCTGAAAGGTTTTTCGGTGGAAACAGATGGGTTTTTATCATTGAAAAAGAATTTTCACGCAAGGTCTGAACAACTTTTTTTTGAAAAAATCCCTAAGCCGCGCGGTCACAATTTCAGCAAAAATCTGACGTTCTGGAATTCACTCAAAAATCGTGCCAAACTGTTGCAAACGATCCCCTGAAAGGTTTTTCGGTGGAAAAAGATGGGTTTTTATCATAAAAACAGAATTAGCCCGCAAGGTCTGAACAACTTTTTTTAGAAAAAATCCCTAAGCCGCGCGGTCACAATTTCAGCAAAAATCTGACGTTCTGGAATTCACTCAAAAATGGTGCCAAACTGTTGCAAACGATCCCCCGAAAGGTTTTTCGGTGGAAACAGATGGGTTTTTATCATTGTAAAAGAATTTTCATGCAAGGTCTGAACAACTTTTTTTTGAAAAAATCCCTAAGCCGCGCGGTCACAATTTCAGCAAAAATCTGACGTTCTGGAATTCACTCAAAAATGGTGCCAAACTGTTGCAAACGATGCCCTGAAAGGTTTTTCGTTGGAAACAGATTTGTTTTTTTCATTGAAAAAGAATTAGCCCGCAAGGTCTGAACAACTTTTTTTTGAAAAAATCCCTAAGCCGTGCGGTCACAATTTCAGCAAAAATCTGACGTTCTGGAATTCACTCAAAAATGGTGCCAAACTGTTGCCAACGATCCCCTGAAAGATTTTCCGGTGGAAACAGATGGGTTTTTATCATAAAAACAGAATTAGCCCGCAAGGTCTGAACAACTTTTTTTTGAAAAAATCCCTAAGCCGCGCGGTCACAATTTCAGCAAAAATCTGACGTTCTGGAATTCACTCAAAAATGGTGCCAAACTGTTGCAAACGATCCCATGAAAGGTTTTTCGGTGGAAACAGATGGGTTTTTATCATTGAAAAAGAATTTTCACGCAAGGTCTGAACAACTTTTTTTTGAAAAAATCCCTAAGCCGCGCGGTCACAATTTCAGCAAAAATCTGACGTTCTGGAATTCACTTAAAAATGGTGCCAAACTGTTGCAAACGATGACCTGAAAGGTTTTTCGGTGGAAACAGATGCGTTTTTATCATTGAAAAAGAATTTTCACGCAAGGTCTGAACAACTTTTTTTTGAAAAAATCCCAAAGCCGCGCGGTCACAATTTCAGCAAAAATCTGACGTTCTGGAATTCACTCAAAAATGGTGCCAAACTGTTGCAAACGATGCCCTGAAAGGTTTTTCGTTGGAAACCGATGGGTTTTTTTCATTGAAAAAGAATTAGCCCGCAAGGTCTGAACAACTTTTTTTTGAAAAAATCCCTAAGCCGTGCGGTCACAATTTCAGCAAAAATCTGACGTTCTGGAATTCACTCAAAAATGGTGCCAAACTGTTGCAAACGATCCCCTGAAAGGTTTTTTGGTGGAAACAGATGGGTTTTTATCATTGAAAAAGAATTTTCACGCAAGGTCTGAACAACTTTTTTTTGAAAAAATCCCTAAGCCGCGCGGTCACAATTTCAGCAAAAATCTGACGTTCTGGAATTCACTCAAAAATGGTGCCAAACTGTTGCAAACGATGCCCTGAAAGGTTTTTCGTTGGAAACCGATGGGTTTTTTTCATTGAAAAAGAATTAGCCCGCAAGGTCTGAACAACTTTTTTTTGAAAAAATCCCTAAGCCGCGCGGTCACAATTTCAGCAAAAATCTGACGTTCTGGAATTCACTCAAAAATGGTGCCAAACTGTTGCAAACGATCCCCTGAAAGGTTTTTCGGTGGAAACAGATGGGTTTTTATCATTGAAAAAGAATTTTCATGCAAGGTCTGAACAACTTTTTTTTGAAAAAATCCCTAAGCCGCGCGGTCACAATTTCAGCAAAAATCTGACGTTCTGGAATTCACTCAAAAATGGTGCCAAACTGTTGCAAACGATCCCCTGAAAGGTTTTCCGGTGGAAACAGATGGGCTTTTATCATTGAAAAAGAATTTTCATGCAAGGTCTGAACAACTTTTTTTTGAAAAAATCCCTAAGCCGCGCGGTCACAATTTCAGCAAAAATCTGACGTTCTGGAATTCACTCAAAAATGGTGCCAAACTGTTGCAAACGATCCCCTGAAAGGTTTTTCGGTGGAAACAGATGGGTTTTTATCATAAAAACAGAATTAGCCCGCAAGGTCTGAACAACTTATTTTTGAAAAAATCCCTAAGCCGCGCGGTCACAATTTCAGCAAAAATCTGACGTTCTGGAATTCACTCAAAAATGGTGCCAAACTGTTGCAAACGATCCCCTGAAAGGTTTTCCGGTGGAAACAGATGGGCTTTTATCATTGAAAAAGAATTTTCATGCAAGGTCTGAACAACTTTTTTTTGAAAAAATCCCTAAGCCGCGCGGTCACAATTTCAGCAAAAATCTGACGTTCTGGAATTCACTCAAAAATGGTGCCAAACTGTTGCAAACGATCCCCTGAAAGGTTTTTCGGTGGAAACAGATGGGTTTTTATCATAAAAACAGAATTAGCCCGCAAGGTCTGAACAACTTATTTTTGAAAAAATCCCTAAGCCGCGCGGTCACAATTTCAGCAAAAATCTGACGTTCTGGAATTCACTCAAAAATGGTGCCAAACTGTTGCAAACGATCCCCAGAAAGGTTTTCCGGTGGAAACAGATGGGTTTTTATCATAAAAACAGAATTAGCCCGCAAGGTCTGAACAACTTTTTTTTGAAAAAATCCCTAAGCCGCGCGGTCACAATTTCAGCAAAAATCTGACGTTCTGGAATTCACTCAAAAATGGTGCCAAACTGTTGCAAACGATCCCCTAAAAGGTTTTTTGGTGGAAACAGATGGGTTTTTATCATTGAAAAAGAATTTTCATGCAAGGTCTGAACAACTTTTTTTTGAAAAAATCCCTAAGCCGCGCGGTCACAATTTCAGCAAAAATCTGACGTTCTGGAATTCACTCAAAAATGGTGCCAAACTGTTGCAAACGATCCCCTGAAAGTTTTTTCGGTGGAAACAGATGGGTTTTTATCATTGAAAAAGAATTTTCACGCAAGGTCTGAACAACTTTTTTTTGAAAAAATCCCTAAGCCGCGCGGTCACAATTTCAGCAAAAATCTGACGTTCTGGAATTCACTCAAAAATGGTGCCAAACTGTTGCAAACGATCCCCTGAAAGGTTTTTCGGTGGAAACAGATGGGTTTTTATCATTGAAAAAGAATTTTCATGCAAGGTCTGAACAACTTTTTTTGAAAAAATCCCTAAGCCGCGCGGTCACAATTTCAGCAAAAATCTGACGTTCTGGAATTCACTCAAAAATGGTGCCAAACTGTTGCAAACGATCCCCTGAAAGGTTTTTCGGTGGAAACAGATGGGTTTTTATCATTGAAAAAGAATTTTCACGCAAGGTCTGAACAACTTTTTTTTGAAAAAATCCCTAAGCCGCGCGGTCACAATTTCAGCAAAAATCTGACGTTCTGGAATTCACTCAAAAATGGTGCCAAACTGTTGCAAACGATCCCCTGAAAGGTTTTTCGGTGGAAACAGATGGGTTTTTATCATTGAAAAAGAATTTTCATGCAAGGTCTGAACAACTTTTTTTTGAAAAAATCCCTAAGCCGCGCGGTCACAATTTCAGCAAAAATCTGACGTTCTGGAATTCACTCAAAAATGGTGCCAAACTGTTGCAAACGATCCCCTGAAAGGTTTATCGGTGGAAGCAGATGGGTTTTTATCATTGAAAAAGAATTTTCATGGAAGGTCTGATCAACTTTTTTTGAAAAAATCCCTAAGCCGCGCGGTCACAATTTCAGCAAAAATCTGACGTTCTGGAATTCACTCAAAAATGGTGCCAAACTGTTGCAAACGATCCCCTGAAAGGTTTTTTGGTGGAAACAGATGGGTTTTTATCATTGAAAAAGAATTTTCATGCAAGGTCTGAACAACTTTTTTTTGAAAAAATCCCTAAGCCGCGCGGTCACAATTTCAGCAAAAATCTGACGTTCTGGAATTCACTCAAAAATGGTGCCAAACTGTTGCAAACGATCCCCTGAAAGGTTTTTCGGTGGAAACAGATGGGTTTTTATCATTGAAAAAGAATTTTCATGCAAGGTCTGAACAACTTTTTTTTGAAAAAATCCCTAAGCCGCGCGGTCACAATTTCAGCAAAAATCTGACGTTCTGGAATTCACTCAAAAATGGTGCCAAACTGTTGCAAACGATTCCCTGAAAGGTTTTTCGGTGGAAAAAGATGTGTTTTTATCATAAAAACAGCATTAGCCCGCAAGGTCTGAACAACTTTTTTTAGAAAAAATCCCTAAGCCGCGCGGTCACAATTTCAGCAAAAATCTGACGTTCTGGAATTCACTCAAAAATGGTGCCAAACTGTTGCAAACGATCCCCTGAAAGGTTTTCCGGTGGAAACAGATGGGTTTTTATCATTGAAAAAGAATTTTCATGCAAGGTCTGAACAACTTTTTTTTTGAAAAAATCCCTAAGCCGCGCGGTCACAATTTCAGCAAAAATCTGACGTTCTGGAATTCACTCAAAAATGGTGCCAAACTGTTGCAAACGATCCCCTGAAAGGTTTTTCGGTGGAAACAGATGGGTTTTTATCATTGAAAAAGAATTTTCATGCAAGGTCTGAACAACTTTTTTTTGAAAAAATCCCTAAGCCGCGCGGTCACAATTTCAGCAAAAATCTGACGTTCTGGAATTCACTCAAAAATGGTGCCAAACTGTTGCAAACGATCCCCAGAAAGGTTTTCCGGTGGAAACAGATGGGTTTTTATCATAAAAACAGAATTAGCCCGCAAGGTCTGAACAACTTTTTTTTGAAAAAATCCCTAAGCCGCGCGGTCACAATTTCAGCAAAAATCTGACGTTCTGGAATTCACTCAAAAATGGTGCCAAACTGTTGCAAACGATCCCCTGAAAGTTTTTTCGGTGGAAACAGATGGGTTTTTATCATTGAAAAAGAATTTTCATGCAAGGTCTGAACAACTTTTTTTTGAAAAAATCCCTAAGCCGCGCGGTCACAATTTCAGCAAAAATCTGACGTTCTGGAATTCACTCAAAAATGGTGCCAAACTGTTGCAAACGATCCCCTGAAAGGTTTTTCGGTGGAAACAGATGGGTTTTTATCATTGAAAAAGAATTTTCATGCAAGGTCTGAACAACTTTTTTTTGAAAAAATCCCTAAGCCGCGCGGTCACAATTTCAGCAAAAATCTGACGTTCTGGAATTCACTCAAAAATGGTGCCAAACTGTTGCAAACGATCCCCTGAAAGGTTTTTCGGTGGAAACAGATGGGTTTTTATCATTGAAAAAGAATTTTCACGCAAGGTCTGAACAACTTTTTTTTGAAAAAATCCCTAAGCCGCGCGGTCACAATTTCAGCAAAAATCTGACGTTCTGGAATTCACTCAAAAATGGTGCCAAACTGTTGCAAACGATCCCCTGAAAGGTTTTTCGGTGGAAACAGATGGGTTTTTATCATTGAAAAAGAATTTTCATGCAAGGTCTGAACAACTTTTTTTTGAAAAAATCCCTAAGCCGCGCGGTCACAATTTCAGCAAAAATCTGACGTTCTGGAATTCACTCAAAAATGGTGCCAAACTGTTGCAAACGATCCCCTGAAAGGTTTTTCGGTGGAAAAAGATGGGTTTTTATCATAAAAACAGAATTAGCCCGCAAGGTCTGAACAACTTTTTCTTGAAAAAATCCCTAAGCCGCGCGGTCACAATTTCAGCAAAAATCTGACGTTCTGGAATTCACTCAAAAATGGTGCCAAACTGTTGCAAACGATCCCCTGAAAGGTTTTTCGGTGGAAACAGATGGGTTTTTATCATTGAAAAAGAATTTTCACGCAAGGTCTGAACAACTTTTTTTTGAAAAAATCCCTAAGCCGCGCGGTCACAATTTCAGCAAAAAACTGACGTTCTGGAATTCACTCAAAAATGGTGCCAAACTGTTGCAAACGATCCCCTGAAAGGTTTTTCGGTGGAAACAGATGGGTTTTTATCATTGAAAAAGAATTTTCATGCAAGGTCTGAACAACTTTTTTTTGAAAAAATCCCTAAGCCGCGCGGTCACAATTTCAGCAAAAATCTGACGTTCTGGAATTCACTCAAAAATGGTGCCAAACTGTTGCAAACGATTCCCTGAAAGGTTTTTCGGTGGAAAAAGATGTGTTTTTATCATAAAAACAGCATTAGCCCGCAAGGTCTGAACAACTTTTTTTAGAAAAAATCCCTAAGCCGCGCGGTCACAATTTCAGCAAAAATCTGACGTTCTGGAATTCACTCAAAAATGGTGCCAAACTGTTGCAAACGATCCCCTGAAAGGTTTTCCGGTGGAAACAGATGGGTTTTTATCATTGAAAAAGAATTTTCATGCAAGGTCTGAACAACTTTTTTTTTGAAAAAATCCCTAAGCCGCGCGGTCACAATTTCAGCAAAAATCTGACGTTCTGGAATTCACTCAAAAATGGTGCCAAACTGTTGCAAACGATCCCCTGAAAGGTTTTTCGGTGGAAACAGATGGGTTTTTATCATTGAAAAAGAATTTTCATGCAAGGTCTGAACAACTTTTTTTTGAAAAAATCCCTAAGCCGCGCGGTCACAATTTCAGCAAAAATCTGACGTTCTGGAATTCACTCAAAAATGGTGCCAAACTGTTGCAAACGATCCCCAGAAAGGTTTTCCGGTGGAAACAGATGGGTTTTTATCATAAAAACAGAATTAGCCCGCAAGGTCTGAACAACTTTTTTTTGAAAAAATCCCTAAGCCGCGCGGTCACAATTTCAGCAAAAATCTGACGTTCTGGAATTCACTCAAAAATGGTGCCAAACTGTTGCAAACGATCCCCTGAAAGTTTTTTCGGTGGAAACAGATGGGTTTTTATCATTGAAAAAGAATTTTCATGCAAGGTCTGAACAACTTTTTTTTGAAAAAATCCCTAAGCCGCGCGGTCACAATTTCAGCAAAAATCTGACGTTCTGGAATTCACTCAAAAATGGTGCCAAACTGTTGCAAACGATCCCCTGAAAGGTTTTTCGGTGGAAACAGATGGGTTTTTATCATTGAAAAAGAATTTTCATGCAAGGTCTGAACAACTTTTTTTTGAAAAAATCCCTAAGCCGCGCGGTCACAATTTCAGCAAAAATCTGACGTTCTGGAATTCACTCAAAAATGGTGCCAAACTGTTGCAAACGATCCCCTGAAAGGTTTTTCGGTGGAAACAGATGGGTTTTTATCATTGAAAAAGAATTTTCACGCAAGGTCTGAACAACTTTTTTTTGAAAAAATCCCTAAGCCGCGCGGTCACAATTTCAGCAAAAATCTGACGTTCTGGAATTCACTCAAAAATGGTGCCAAACTGTTGCAAACGATCCCCTGAAAGGTTTTTCGGTGGAAACAGATGGGTTTTTATCATTGAAAAAGAATTTTCATGCAAGGTCTGAACAACTTTTTTTTGAAAAAATCCCTAAGCCGCGCGGTCACAATTTCAGCAAAAATCTGACGTTCTGGAATTCACTCAAAAATGGTGCCAAACTGTTGCAAACGATCCCCTGAAAGGTTTATCGGTGGAAGCAGATGGGTTTTTATCATTGAAAAAGAATTTTCATGGAAGGTCTGAACAACTTTTTTTTGAAAAAATCCCTAAGCCGCGCGGTCACAATTTCAGCAAAAATCTGACGTTCTGGAATTCACTCAAAAATGGTGCCAAACTGTTGCAAACGATCCCCTGAAAGGTTTTTCGGTGGAAACAGATAGGTTTTTATCATAAAAACAGAATTAGCCCGCAAGGTCTGAACAACTTTTTTTTGAAAAAATCCCTAAGCCGCGCGGTCACAATTTCAGCAAAAATCTGACTGTCAGGGGTTTAGGAGCAGAGGCACGGGCAAGGGAGGAAACAGAGAGCGAAGGGGAGGAGGCAGAAGAAAAGATGAGTGATGACGACGACCTGAGATCTCCTAGTCTTTCTAGTGAATCAGAGGATTCACAGAAAGGAGCACCAGTGGCCAGGGCAAGGGGGGCACCCCAGGAAGATAGAGCCAGAGGGGACTCAGGGGGGAGCAGCTGGAAATCGGGACCAGCGTCACCGCCAGGAAGCAGGGAAGAGGAAGGGAGCCAGGGGGGAAGCGCTGGCAGCTCACCACAGGAGGGAGGGCATGAGTCAGGAGTGGCCACACCTCCATCGGGGAGCGAAGAAACGGTTAAGAGGAAAGTGGAAGGTTGGGCGCGCGCGCCAAGTTCAAATGCAGAGGAAGGCGGCGCAGTAAGCAGCCCCGAAAGGGAACCAGGTCCTAAAGCCCGGCGCAAGGAGGCAGGAGGGTCCGGGTCAGCGTCAGAAGAATCCCGGAAGGAAGAAGCCCCGGGGGGTAGAGGGACCCAGAGGAGGACAGTCAGGCGGAAAAGGTGGAGCAAGGCTAGGATATTAAGTTGGTGCACACGGGGCGGAGACTCAGACGGAGCTTCGCCGATCTAGCTACTAGACGTAGAGTTTGCGCGCAGCAGCGTGAGAATGGAAACTGTAATTCAATAAAGACTTTTACTTAATGATCGCTGGCTAGCGTGATCCTCTGTGAGCTAGGATCTTCAAGCAGCTCTGACAGTAAGCTCCGTCTCACCATTGTGGGCATCTACAGCCTCGAGGAGGGGAGAGAAACAGGTGCCTACTAGCGAGCTCACGAACGGCAGACGACATGACGGCTGAGCAGCAGATAGAGGACCTCAGAAAAGCAGTGGCACAACTGAACGCCGAGGTTCTCGCATCCAGGAAGAGAGAGGAGGAGGCAGCTGCCGCCTGCAGGGATCTCCAGGTCAGGTTAGACGTGCTGACAAAGCAGACACCCCGGCAGGAGGGAATTGGGTTGGCGAGACGGACAGGCGGGCTAGTCTCTCACTTCGATGGGAACCTGCAACAGTATCCCAACTTTAGAGCCGACGTACTGTGCGCACTGCAACTGCTGCATAAAGACTTTAGAGATGAACAAGAGAGAGTGGGGTTCATCATGTCCCATCTGCATGGGGATGCGAAAGCATGGCTACGCAATTTATGGAGAGATAATGATCCGGCGCTCCAGAATGCGGATGCCTTTATTAAAGCGATGGATGGGTGCTTTTTATCAAGTATTGACGTGGATCTGGCACGGAAGGAGGTGCATGGGCTGAGACAAGGGAGGGCCAGCGTTAGGCAGTATCATGCCCGCTTTTTCGCCTTGGTCAGTGCCCTGGAATGGGACAGAGATTCGGCTCCTGTAAGAGACCTCTTTTGGGAGGGGCTGCACAACTCGATTAAAGATGAGATCGCGAGGGGGGAGAGACCCCGAACCACCCAGGAGGTCGTTCAGAGGGCACTGGCAGTGGGGGTGAGGCTGGAAGGACGTCCGTGGAGCAAGGACGAAGGGCGTGGAGGGCGCGAACCAGCCGGGGGCCCCTCCTTCCTTCCCAGAGAAGCAGCGCGGGCGCAATCCACGCCTCCGCCAGGAGGAGGAGCCGAACCTATGGAGGTTGGAGGTGCAAGGGCTCAGTCAGCAACCAGAGCCCTAGCACCGGCAGCAGTGCAAGCGAAGCCTCCTAGAGGGAACAGGAAGTGTTACGTCTGTGAGGAACCAGGGCATATGGCAAAAGAGTGTCCCCAGAGGCCCCACAAGCTCACTGCAGCCTCAGCAATGGTGACTGCAGCAACGCAGCAAGGAGGACCACAGCAGGGAAACGACGCAGTCTGGCTGGAGGAAGAGGCACTGGGGCCCAGCCAGACGTGTTAGTGACGCATTCCCCAGAGATTTTACAGCCAGTGAACCCCCTCCCGCCCAAACCAGTAGTGAGGCTCACAGCATCTCTCCAGCTGCCCAATGGAATTACCATAGACGTGCCAATCACCATTGACTCAGGCAGCAATGCGGACTTTATAGGGCAGGACTTTGTCGACAGGCACGCTGTGCAGTTGCTGCCGGCCACACTGCCCCTGCAGGTTGTCACGGTGGATGGCAGGGAGCTGCTCGGGGGGCAAGTGGTGAAGCAGACGCCACCAATGGTGATGCGACTTGGGAATCACAGAGAAATCATCAGCTTCAACGTCACTCAACTATCTGACACGCCCGTTGTATTGGGCATGAGTTGGCTGGATAAGCACAGCCCAACGATGGCTTGGTACCAGAGGCAGCTGACCTTCGGCTCTTCCTTTTGTGCTGAACACTGCATCGTGCCCAGGCAGGAAGGAGAGGAAGAGGAGTCACAGCTGCTGCTAGGCACGCTGCAAGCGATTCCCCACAAGTACGCTGAATTTTTGGAAGTTTTCTGCGAGAAGGAGGCAGACAGGCTACCCCCTCACAGACCATATGACTGCAAAATTGACCTGCTGCCGGGGGCGGCGCTGCCTAAAGGGAGACTGTATTCCATGTCAGAGGACGAACTGCAAGAACTCAAGGAGTTCATTGATCATAATTTGCAGCGCGGCTTCATCCGGGAGTCCAAGGCAGTGGGGGGCAGTCCCGTATTCTTTGTTAAGAAGCGGGACACGCCCCAAAAGAGACTCGTAGTGGATTACAGGATTTTGAACAGTGTGACTAGGCCATCGGACTTCCCCATGCCCCGAATTGACGACCTCCTCGCAAAGGTACGGAAGGGCAGAGTGTTCACCAAGTTGGACCTGCGGGGGGCGTACAACCTCATTCGCATGCGGGAGGGTGATGAGTGGAAGACAGCCATGTTCACGCCACTGGGGACCTACGAATATAGAGTTATGCCTTTTGGATTGCAAAATGGCTCCCACGTTTTTCAAGCATTTATGCATCACGTGTTGGCGGGACTTCTCTACAAGACATGCGTCTGTTTCTTAGATGACATCCTGATCTTTTCGGAGTCGCAGCAGGAGCATGACAAACACGTCAAGGAAGTGCTGAGCAGGCTAAAGCAACATAGGCTCTACGCCAAGCTGGAGAAGTGCCAATTTGACGTGCCGGAGGTGGATTTTCTGGGCTACAAGCTGTCTGACAAGGGGCTCGCCATGGACAGCGCCAAGGTTCGAGCGGTGTTGGATTGGAAGAGCCCGCGCAACCGGAAGGAGGTCCAACGGTTTGTCGGCTTTGCGAACTTCTATCGCAAGTTTATCAAGGGCTTCGCGATGCAGACGGCGGCCATCACTGACACGCTTAGCTCCAAGAAAAAGAAGTTCATTTGGACAGAGCAGGCGGAGCAGTCCTTTCAGGCACTCAAGCGTCTCTTCGCGTCGGAAGAGCAGCTGCTTCATGTCAACCCCAGCAAGCCGATGAGGGTGGAGACAGACGCTTCGGACAGAGCCGTGGGGGCGGTCCTGCTGCAGAAAGACCCGCAGGGGGTGTGGCGACCGGGAGCGTTTTACTCCAGGAAGCTCAGCAAGTCCGAGCAGAACTACACCATCTGGGACAGGGAGTTGCTGGCCATTCACGCAGCGTTCAAGGCGTGGAGGCACTTTCTGATCGGCGCCAAGCACACGGTGCAGGTTTGCACGGACCACAAGAATCTAGAGCACTGGCGCAAGGCACAGTTCCTGAACCAGAGGCAGATACGTTGGGCTGAGTTCTTTGCGAACTTCGACTTCCGAATAGAGTATGTCCCGGGGGACACCAACATCATGGCAGACGCTCTCTCTCGTAAGCCACAGTATCTGGAGGACGCAACGCCAGCGGCAGCCATGCACATCTTCGCACCGACAGTGTGGGCGTGCGCCGCGGCGACCGTGGACCTAGAGGCGGTGCGACGAGCGTTGCAGGGGGACTCCTTCGCACAAGCAAAGATGGCAGAGGTGCAAAGGGGCAAGGCAGCGGCCGACGGTTTCCAGCTAAGAGATGGATTGCTCATCCGTAAAGGGGCCATCTACGTGCCGGGAGACGAACTTCGAGCCAAGGTGCTGCAGCAGCTGCACGACGCGCCCACGGCCGGGCACTTTGGCAAGGAGAAGACGGTGGAATTAGTAGCCAGGGATTTCTGGTGGCCTGGAATGAGAGGGGAGGTCGCAGACTACGTGGCGAGGTGTGACACCTGCCAGAGGGCCAAACCAGTGCACAAACCGCCGGCCGGACTGTTGGAACCGCTGCAAACTCCGGTCGAACCTTGGGAAAGGGTGGCCCTGGACTTTGTCACGGATCTGCCCAGCTCAAGGGGCAAGACGGCAGTGCTGGTGGTGGTGGACCTGTTTTCCAAGATGGCGCATTTCATTCCGTGTGCTAAGGTGGCCACGGCGGAGCAAACCGCCAAACTGTTCATAGACCACGTGTTCAAGGTTCACGGTCTGCCACGGTCTATTCTGTCCGACCGGGGGCGGCAGTTCATCTCGAATTTCTGGCAGAAGCTGATGGGCTTCCTGAACGTCAAGATCAACCTGGCGTCGGCGAGACACCCGCAGACCAACGGGCAAGCGGAGCGGGTCAATGCCATCATGCAGCAGTACCTGAGATGTTATGCAAATCAACAGCCTGCGACGTGGGTGGATTACCTGCCGCTTGCCGAGTTCGCCTACAACAACACGAAGCACGTGTCCACGGGGGTCACGCCGTTCTTCGCCAACAACGGGAGGCACCCCAGAACCTTCCCGGGACTGGAAAGAATGGGGGAGGGGGAGCCGCAGACAGCAGATGCGTTCGCGTCGGAGCTGCAGGAAGTCCACGATCAGCTGAGGCGCCACCTGGAGCTGGCCAAGCACGCATACAAGGTACAAGCAGACAAGCACAGAAGGGTTGGAGAAGAGCTCCACGTGGGAGACTGGGTTTGGTTAGCAGCCCACGCAGTGCCGGCCAGGTCGTTGGCCAAGAAGAAACTAGGGCATAAACAACTGGGGCCCTACCAAGTCGAAGAGCAGGTCAACCCGGTAGCTTTCAGACTGGCACTTCCGGAGGGTTCCAGAATGCATCCGGTATTCCACAGATCGGTGCTCACTCCCTACAAGGCACCGCACAGGTTCCAGGAACCCGGAACGGCACCGAGTCCGGCCAGAGACAGAACAGGGCACGCGGGAGTGGCACAGAAGGAGCGCATCAACGAAGTCACGGAGATTTTGGACTCCAGATGGGGGGAAGAGGGGGTAGAATACTTTCTCGCCAAGGAGGGCACCCCGGCCAGTGCGAACAGCTGGGTGCCGGGCTACGCCTTAGACGAACCTCTGCTCAAAGACGAGTTTCATGCCCTCTTCCCACATAGACCTATGCCAGCTGACTTTTTCGACGACTGGCTTTTCACGCCCACGCTTTCGGCCAGCACGTTCCGGGGGTTCGACTCGGACGAGGAACCGACACGAGACGTCCGTTCCCCGGAGGGGTCACCCTCGGGATCCGCCTCAGAACCCTCGTATTGGTGGGACGATAGGCCAGAGGAGCAGTTCCGCAGAAAGTGGCTGGAATGCTCAGGACGAGCAACGCCGCCAGGAGGGAGTGAGGGAGAGACGGACATGGACATTTTCGGGGACGACCCTGGTTTCGAGCACGGCGGCACAGAGATGGAAGCGGAGGTGACCGTCGTCGACGAGAGCAGGGAGGAAGACCCGGGAGAGTTCAGATGGAGGCCCGCCACGGGAAGCGACCGATATCCGACGTTCGTCCCTTTGCAACAGCAGCCCCCAGCTCCAGCACCGGAAGGAGGGGAGGGGGGAATGGGGGGCTTCGAGGGGGGGATGGATGTCAGGGGTTTAGGAGCAGAGGCACGGGCAAGGGAGGAAACAGAGAGCGAAGGGGAGGAGGCAGAAGAAAAGATGAGTGATGACGACGACCCGAGATCTCCTAGTCTTTCTAGTGAATCAGAGGATTCACAGAAAGGAGCACCAGTGGCCAGGGCAAGGGGGGCACCCCAGGAAGATAGAGCCAGAGGGGACTCAGGGGGGAGCAGCTGGAAATCGGGACCAGCGTCACCGCCAGGAAGCAGGGAAGAGGAAGGGAGCCAGGGGGGAAGCGCTGGCAGCTCACCACAGGAGGGAGGGCATGAGTCAGGAGTGGCCACACCTCCATCGGGGAGCGAAGAAACGGTTAAGAGGAAAGTGGAAGGTTGGGCGCGCGCGCCAAGTTCAAATGCAGAGGAAGGCGGCGCAGTAAGCAGCCCCGAAAGGGAACCAGGTCCTAAAGCCCGGCGCAAGGAGGCAGGAGGGTCCGGGTCAGCGTCAGAAGAATCCCGGAAGGAAGAAGCCCCGGGGGGTAGAGGGACCCAGAGGAGGACAGTCAGGCGGAAAAGGTGGAGCAAGGCTAGGATATTAAGTTGGTGCACACGGGGCGGAGACTCAGACGGAGCTTCGCCGATCTAGCTACTAGACGTAGAGTTTGCGCGCAGCAGCGTGAGAATGGAAACTGTAATTCAATAAAGACTTTTACTTAATGATCGCTGGCTAGCGTGATCCTCTGTGAGCTAGGATCTTCAAGCAGCTCTGACACTGACGTTCTGGAATTCACTCAAAAATGGTGCCAAACTGTTGCAAACGATCCCCTGAAAGGTTTTTCGGTGGAAACAGATGGGTTTTTATCATAAAAACAGAATTAGCCCGCAAGGTCTGAACAACTTTTTTTTGAAAAAATCCCTAAGCCGCGCGGTCACAATTTCAGCAAAAATCTGACGTTCTGGAATTCACTCAAAAATGGTGCCAAACTGTTGCAAACGATCCCCTGAAAGTTTTTTCGGTGGAAACAGATGGGTTTTTATCATTGAAAAAGAATTTTCACGCAAGGTCTGAACAACTTTTTTTTGAAAAAATCCCTAAGCCGCGCGGTCACAATTTCAGCAAAAATCTGACGTTCTGGAATTCACTCAAAAATGGTGCCAAACTGTTGCAAACGATCCCCTGAAAGGTTTTTCGGTGGAAACAGATGGGTTTTTATCATTGAAAAAGAATTTTCATGCAAGGTCTGAACAACTTTTTTTTGAAAAAATCCCTAAGCCGCGCGGTCACAATTTCAGCAAAAATCTGACGTTCTGGAATTCACTCAAAAATGGTGCCAAACTGTTGCAAACGATCCCCTGAAAGGTTTTTCGGTGGAAACAGATGGGTTTTTATCATTGAAAAAGAATTTTCACGCAAGGTCTGAACAACTTTTTTTTTGAAAAAATCCCTAAGCCGCGCGGTCACAATTTCAGCAAAAATCTGACGTTCTCTAATTCACTCAAAAATGGTGCCAAACTGTTGCAAACGATCCCCTGAAAGGTTTTTCGGTGGAAAAAGATGGGTTTTTATCATTGAAAAAGAATTAGCCCGCAAGGTCTGAACAACTTTTTTTTGAAAAAATCCCTAAGCCGCGCGGTCACAATTTCAGCAAAAATCTGACGTTCTGGAATTCACTCAAAAATGGTGCCAAACTGTTGCAAACGATCCCCTGAAAGTTTTTTCGGTGGAAACAGATGGGTTTTTATCATTGAAAAAGAATTTTCACGCAAGGTCTGAACAACTTTTTTTTGAAAAAATCCCTAAGCCGCGCGGTCACAATTTCAGCAAAAATCTGACGTTCTGGAATTCACTCAAAAATGGTGCCAAACTGTTGCAAACGATCCCCTGAAAGGTTTTTCGGTGGAAACAGATGGGTTTTTATCATTGAAAAAGAATTTTCATGCAAGGTCTGAACAACTTTTTTTTGAAAAAATCCCTAAGCCGCGCGGTCACAATTTCAGCAAAAATCTGACGTTCTGGAATTCACTCAAAAATGGTGCCAAACTGTTGCAAACGATCCCCTGAAAGGTTTTCTGGTGGAAACAGATGGGTTTTTATCATAAAAACAGAATTAGCCCGCAAGGTCTGAACAACTTTTTTTTGAAAAAATCCCTAAGCCGCGCGGTCACAATTTCAGCAAAAATCTGACGTTCTGGAATTCACTCAAAAATGGTGCCAAACTGTTGCAAACGATCCCCTGAAAGGTTTTTCGGTGGAAACAGATGGGTTTTTATCATTGAAAAAGAATTTTCATGCAAGGTCTGAACAACTTTTTTTTGAAAAAATCCCTAAGCCGCGCGGTCACAATTTCAGCAAAAATCTGACGTTCTGGAATTCACTCAAAAATGGTGCCAAACTGTTGCAAACGATCCCCTGAAAGGTTTTTCGGTGGAAACAGATGGGTTTTTATCATTGAAAAAGAATTTTCATGCAAGGTCTGAACAACTTTTTTTTGAAAAAATCCCTAAGCCGCGCGGTCACAATTTCAGCAAAAATCTGACGTTCTGGAATTCACTCAAAAATGGTGCCAAACTGTTGCAAACGATCCCCTGAAAGGTTTTCTGGTGGAAACAGATGGGTTTTTATCATAAAAACAGAATTAGCCCGCAAGGTCTGAACAACTTTTTTTTGAAAAAATCCCTAAGCCGCGCGGTCACAATTTCAGCAAAAATCTGACGTTCTGGAATTCACTCAAAAATGGTGCCAAACTGTTGCAAACGATCCCTTGAAAGGTTTTTCGGTGGAAACAGATGGGTTTTTATCATTGAAAAAGAATTTTCATGCAAGGTCTGAACAACTTTTTTTTGAAAAAATCCCTAAGCCGCGCGGTCACAATTTCAGCAAAAATCTGACGTTCTGGAATTCACTCAAAAATGGTGCCAAACTGTTGCAAACGATCCCCTGAAAGGTTTTTCGGTGGAAACAGATGGGTTTTTATCATTGAAAAAGAATTTTCATGCAAGGTCTGAACAACTTTTTTTTGAAAAAATCCCTAAGCCGCGCGGTCACAATTTCAGCAAAAATCTGACGTTCTGGAATTCACTCAAAAATGGTGCCAAACTGTTGCAAACGATCCCCTGAAAGGTTTTCCGGTGGAAAAAGATGGGTTTTTATCATTGAAAAAGAATTTTCACGCAAGGTCTGAACAACTTTTTTTAGAAAAAATCCCTAAGCCGCGCGGTCACAATTTCAGCAAAAATCTGACGTTCTGGAATTCACTCAAAAATGGTGCCAAACTGTTGCAAACGATCCCCTGAAAGGTTTTTTGGTGGAAACAGATGGGTTTTTATCATTGAAAAAGAATTTTCATGCAAGGTCTGAACAACTTTTTTTTGAAAAAATCCCTAAGCCGCGCGGTCACAATTTCAGCAAAAATCTGACGTTCTGGAATTCACTCAAAAATGGTGCCAAACTGTTGCAAACGATCCCCTGAAAGGTTTTTCGGTGGAAAAAGATGGGTTTTTATCATAAAAACAGAATTAGCCCGCAAGGTCTGAACAACTTTTTCTTGAAAAAATCCCTAAGCCGCGCGGTCACAATTTCAGCAAAAATCTGACGTTCTGGAATTCACTCAAAAATGGTGCCAAACTGTTGCAAACGATCCCCTGAAAGTTTTTTCGGTGGAAACAGATGGGTTTTTATCATTGAAAAAGAATTTTCACGCAAGGTCTGAACAACTTTTTTTTGAAAAAATCCCTAAGCCGCGCGGTCACAATTTCAGCAAAAATCTGACGTTCTGGAATTCACTCAAAAATGGTGCCAAACTGTTGCAAACGATCCCCTGAAAGGTTTTTCGGTGGAAACAGATGGGTTTTTATCATTGAAAAAGAATTTTCACGCAAGGTCTGAACAACTTTTTTTTGAAAAAATCCCTAAGCCGCGCGGTCACAATTTCAGCAAAAAACTGACGTTCTGGAATTCACTCAAAAATGGTGCCAAACTGTTGCAAACGATCCCCTGAAAGGTTTTTCGGTGGAAACAGATGGGTTTTTATCATTGAAAAAGAATTTTCATGCAAGGTCTGAACAACTTTTTTTTGAAAAAATCCCTAAGCCGCGCGGTCACAATTTCAGCAAAAATCTGACGTTCTGGAATTCACTCAAAAATGGTGCCAAACTGTTGCAAACGATCCCCTGAAAGGTTTTTTGGTGGAAACAGATGGGTTTTTATCATTGAAAAAGAATTTTCACGTAAGGTCTGAACAACTTTTTTTTGAAAAAATCCCTAAGCCGCGCGGTCACAATTTCAGCAAAAATCTGACGTTCTGGAATTCACTCAAAAATGGTGCCAAACTGTTGCAAACGATCCCCTGAAAGGTTTTTTGGTGGAAACAGATGGGTTTTTATCATTGAAAAAGAATTTTCACGCAAGGTCTGAACAACTTTTTTTTGAAAAAATCCCTAAGCCGCGCGGTCACAATTTCAGCAAAAATCTGACGTTCTGGAATTCACTCAAAAATGGTGCCAAACTGTTGCAAACGATCCCCTGAAAGGTTTTTCGGTGGAAACAGATGGGTTTTTATCATTGAAAAAGAATTTTCATGCAAGGTCTGAACAACTTTTTTTTGAAAAAATCCCTAAGCCGCGCAGTCACAATTTCAGCAAAAATCTGACGTTCTGGAATTCACTCAAAAATGGTGCCAAACTGTTGCAAACGATCCCCTGAAAGGTTTTTCGGTGGAAGCAGATGGGTTTTTATCATTGAAAAAGAATTTTCATGGAAGGTCTGATCAACTTTTTTTTGAAAAAATCCCTAAGCCGCGCGGTCACAATTTCAGCAAAAATCTGACGTTCTGGAATTCACTCAAAAATGGTGCCAAACTGTTGCGAACGATCCCCTGAAAGGTTTTTTGGTGGAAACAG
Organism: Podarcis bocagei; assembly: GCF_964188305.1. NCBI lineage: Eukaryota > Metazoa > Chordata > Lepidosauria > Squamata > Lacertidae > Podarcis > Podarcis bocagei. The sequence continues at coordinate 61,960 of NW_027670318.1, forward strand.
ATGGGTTTTTATCATTGAAAAAGAATTTTCATGCAAGGTCTGAACAACTTTTTTTTGAAAAAAACCCTAAGCCGCGCGGTCACAATTTCAGCAAAAATCTGACGTTCTGGAATTCACTCAAAAATGGTGCCAAACTGTTGCAAACGATCCCCTGAAAGGTTTTTCGGTGGAAAAAGATGGGTTTTTATCATAAAAACAGAATTAGCCCGCAAGGTCTGAACAACTTTTTTTTGAAAAAATCCCTAAGCCGCGCGGTCACAATTTCAGCAAAAATCTGACGTTCTGGAATTCACTCAAAAATGGTGCCAAACTGTTGCAAACGATCCCCAGAAAGTTTTTTCGGTGGAAACAGATGGGTTTTTTATCATTGAAAAAGAATTTTCACGCAAGGTCTGAACAACTTTTTTTTGAAAAAATCCCTAAGCCGCGCGGTCACAATTTCAGCAAAAATCTGACGTTCTGGAATTCACTCAAAAATGGTGCCAAACTGTTGCAAACGATCCCCTGAAAGGTTTTTCGGTGGAAACAGATGGGTTTTTATCATTGAAAAAGAATTTTCATGCAAGGTCTGAACAACTTTTTTTTGAAAAAATCCCTAAGCCGCGCGGTCACAATTTCAGCAAAAATCTGACGTTCTGGAATTCACTCAAAAATGGTGCCAAACTGTTGCAAACGATCCCCTGAAAGGTTTTCCGGTGGAAAAAGATGGGTTTTTATCATTGAAAAAGAATTTTCACGCAAGGTCTGAACAACTTTTTTTAGAAAAAATCCCTAAGCCGCGCGGTCACAATTTCAGCAAAAATCTGACGTTCTGGAATTCACTCAAAAATGGTGCCAAACTGTTGCAAACGATCCCCTGAAAGGTTTTTTGGTGGAAACAGATGGGTTTTTATCATTGAAAAAGAATTTTCATGCAAGGTCTGAACAACTTTTTTTTGAAAAAATCCCTAAGCCGCACGGTCACAATTTCAGCAAAAATCTGACGTTCTGGAATTCACTCAAAAATGGTGCCAAACTGTTGCAAACGATCCCCTGAAAGGTTTTCCGGTGGAAACAGATGGGTTTTTATCATTGAAAAAGAATTTTCATGCAAGGTCTGAACAACTTTTTTTTGAAAAAATCCCTAAGCCGCGCGGTCACAATTTCAGCAAAAATCTGACGTTCTGGAATTCACTCAAAAATGGTGCCAAACTGTTGCAAACGATCCCCTGAAAGGTTTTCCGGTGGAAACAGATGGGTTTTTATCATAAAAACAGAATTAGCCCGCAAGGTCTGAACAACTTATTTTTGAAAAAATCCCTAAGCCGCGCGGTCACAATTTCAGCAAAAATCTGACGTTCTGGAATTCACTCAAAAATGGTGCCAAACTGTTGCAAACGATCCCCTGAAAGGTTTTTTGGTGGAAACAGATGGGTTTTTATCATTGAAAAAGAATTTTCATGCAAGGTCTGAACAACTTTTTTTTGAAAAAATCCCTAAGCCGCGCGGTCACAATTTCAGCAAAAATCTGACGTTCTGGAATTCACTCAAAAATGGTGCCAAACTGTTGCAAACGATCCCTTGAAAGGTTTTTCGGTGGAAACAGATGGGTTTTTATCATTGAAAAAGAATTTTCATGCAAGGTCTGAACAACTTTTTTTTGAAAAAATCCCTAAGCCGCGCGGTCACAATTTCAGCAAAAATCTGACGTTCTGGAATTCACTCAAAAATGGTGCCAAACTGTTGCAAACGATCCCCTGAAAGGTTTTTCGGTGGAAACAGATGGGTTTTTATCATTGAAAAAGAATTTTCATGCAAGGTCTGAACAACTTTTTTTTGAAAAAATCCCTAAGCCGCGCGGTCACAATTTCAGCAAAAATCTGACGTTCTGGAATTCACTTAAAAATGGTGCCAAACTGTTGCAAACGATCCCCTGAAAGGTTTTTCGGTGGAAAAAGATGGGTTTTTATCATAAAAACAGAATTAGCCCGCAAGGTCTGAACAACTTTTTTTTGAAAAAATCCCTAAGCCGCGCGGTCACAATTTCAGCAAAAATCTGACGTTCTGGAATTCACTCAAAAATGGTGCCAAACTGTTGCAAACGATCCCCTGAAAGTTTTTTCGGTGGAAACAGATGGGTTTTTATCATTGAAAAAGAATTTTCACGCAAGGTCTGAACAACTTTTTTTTGAAAAAATCCCTAAGCCGCGCGGTCACAATTTCAGCAAAAATCTGACGTTCTGGAATTCACTCAAAAATGGTGCCAAACTGTTGCAAACGATCCCCTGAAAGGTTTTCCGGTGGAAACAGATGGGTTTTTATCATTGAAAAAGAATTTTCATGCAAGGTCTGAACAACTTTTTTTTGAAAAAATCCCTAAGCCGCGCGGTCACAATTTCAGCAAAAATCTGACGTTCTGGAATTCACTCAAAAATGGTGCCAAACTGTTGCAAACGATCCCCTGAAAGGTTTTTCGGTGGAAACAGATGGGTTTTTATCATTGAAAAAGAATTTTCACGCAAGGTCTGAACAACTTTTTTTTTGAAAAAATCCCTAAGCCGCGCGGTCACAATTTCAGCAAAAATCTGACGTTCTCTAATTCACTCAAAAATGGTGCCAAACTGTTGCAAACGATCCCCTGAAAGGTTTTTCGGTGGAAAAAGATGGGTTTTTATCATTGAAAAAGAATTAGCCCGCAAGGTCTGAACAACTTTTTTTTGAAAAAATCCCTAAGCCGCGCGGTCACAATTTCAGCAAAAATCTGACGTTCTGGAATTCACTCAAAAATGGTGCCAAACTGTTGCAAACGATCCCCTGAAAGTTTTTTCGGTGGAAACAGATGGGTTTTTATCATTGAAAAAGAATTTTCACGCAAGGTCTGAACAACTTTTTTTTGAAAAAATCCCTAAGCCGCGCGGTCACAATTTCAGCAAAAATCTGACGTTCTGGAATTCACTCAAAAATGGTGCCAAACTGTTGCAAAGGATCCCCTGAAAGGTTTTTCGGTGGAAACAGATGGGTTTTTATCATTGAAAAAGAATTTTCATGCAAGGTCTGAACAACTTTTTTTTGAAAAAATCCCTAAGCCGCGCGGTCACAATTTCAGCAAAAATCTGACGTTCTGGAATTCACTCAAAAATGGTGCCAAACTGTTGCAAACGATCCCCTGAAAGGTTTTCTGGTGGAAACAGATGGGTTTTTATCATAAAAACAGAATTAGCCCGCAAGGTCTGAACAACTTTTTTTTGAAAAAATCCCTAAGCCGCGCGGTCACAATTTCAGCAAAAATCTGACGTTCTGGAATTCACTCAAAAATGGTGCCAAACTGTTGCAAACGATCCCTTGAAAGGTTTTTCGGTGGAAACAGATGGGTTTTTATCATTGAAAAAGAATTTTCATGCAAGGTCTGAACAACTTTTTTTTGAAAAAATCCCTAAGCCGCGCGGTCACAATTTCAGCAAAAATCTGACGTTCTGGAATTCACTCAAAAATGGTGCCAAACTGTTGCAAACGATCCCCTGAAAGGTTTTTCGGTGGAAAAAGATGGGTTTTTATCATAAAAACAGAATTAGCCCGCAAGGTCTGAACAACTTTTTCTTGAAAAAATCCCTAAGCCGCGCGGTCACAATTTCAGCAAAAATCTGACGTTCTGGAATTCACTCAAAAATGGTGCCAAACTGTTGCAAACGATCCCCTGAAAGGTTTTTCGGTGGAAACAGATGGGTTTTTATCATTGAAAAAGAATTTTCACGCAAGGTCTGAACAACTTTTTTTTGAAAAAATCCCTAAGCCGCGCGGTCACAATTTCAGCAAAAAACTGACGTTCTGGAATTCACTCAAAAATGGTGCCAAACTGTTGCAAACGATCCCCTGAAAGGTTTTTCGGTGGAAACAGATGGGTTTTTATCATTGAAAAAGAATTTTCATGCAAGGTCTGAACAACTTTTTTTTGAAAAAATCCCTAAGCCGCGCGGTCACAATTTCAGCAAAAATCTGACGTTCTGGAATTCACTCAAAAATGGTGCCAAACTGTTGCAAACGATCCCCTGAAAGGTTTTTTGGTGGAAACAGATGGGTTTTTATCATTGAAAAAGAATTTTCACGTAAGGTCTGAACAACTTTTTTTTGAAAAAATCCCTAAGCCGCGCGGTCACAATTTCAGCAAAAATCTGACGTTCTGGAATTCACTCAAAAATGGTGCCAAACTGTTGCAAACGATCCCCTGAAAGGTTTTTTGGTGGAAACAGATGGGTTTTTATCATTGAAAAAGAATTTTCACGCAAGGTCTGAACAACTTTTTTTTGAAAAAATCCCTAAGCCGCGCGGTCACAATTTCAGCAAAAATCTGACGTTCTGGAATTCACTCAAAAATGGTGCCAAACTGTTGCAAACGATCCCCTGAAAGGTTTTTCGGTGGAAACAGATGGGTTTTTATCATTGAAAAAGAATTTTCATGCAAGGTCTGAACAACTTTTTTTTGAAAAAATCCCTAAGCCGCGCAGTCACAATTTCAGCAAAAATCTGACGTTCTGGAATTCACTCAAAAATGGTGCCAAACTGTTGCAAACGATCCCCTGAAAGGTTTTTCGGTGGAAGCAGATGGGTTTTTATCATTGAAAAAGAATTTTCATGGAAGGTCTGATCAACTTTTTTTTGAAAAAATCCCTAAGCCGCGCGGTCACAATTTCAGCAAAAATCCGACGTTCTGGAATTCACTCAAAAATGGTGCCAAACTGTTGCGAACGATCCCCTGAAAGGTTTTTTGGTGGAAACAGATGGGTTTTTATCATTGAAAAAGAATTTTCATGCAAGGTCTGAACAACTTTTTTTTGAAAAAATCCCTAAGCCGCGCGGTCACAATTTCAGCAAAAATCTGACGTTCTGGAATTCACTCAAAAATGGTGCCAAACTGTTGCAAACGATCCCCTGAAAGGTTTTTCGGTGGAAAAAGATGGGTTTTTATCATAAAAACAGAATTAGCCCGCAATGTCTGAACAACTTTTTTTTGAAAAAATCCCTAAGCCGCGCGGTCACAATTTCAGCAAAAATCTGACGTTCTGGAATTCACTCAAAAATGGTGCCAAACTGTTGCAAACGATCCCCTGAAAGTTTTTTCGGTGGAAACAGATGGGTTTTTTATCATTGAAAAAGAATTTTCACGCAAGGTCTGAACAACTTTTTTTTGAAAAAATCCCTAAGCCGCGCGGTCACAATTTCAGCAAAAATCTGACGTTCTGGAATTCACTCAAAAATGGTGCCAAACTGTTGCAAACGATCCCCTGAAAGGTTTTTCGGTGGAAACAGATGGGTTTTTATCATTGAAAAAGAATTTTCATGCAAGGTCTGAACAACTTTTTTTTGAAAAAATCCCTAAGCCGCGCGGTCACAATTTCAGCAAAAATCTGACGTTCTGGAATTCACTCAAAAATGGTGCCAAACTGTTGCAAACGATCCCCTGAAAGGTTTTCCGGTGGAAAAAGATGGGTTTTTATCATTGAAAAAGAATTTTCACGCAAGGTCTGAACAACTTTTTTTAGAAAAAATCCCTAAGCCGCGCGGTCACAATTTCAGCAAAAATCTGACGTTCTGGAATTCACTCAAAAATGGTGCCAAACTGTTGCAAACGATCCCCTGAAAGGTTTTTTGGTGGAAACAGATGGGTTTTTATCATTGAAAAAGAATTTTCATGCAAGGTCTGAACAACTTTTTTTTGAAAAAATCCCTAAGCCGCACGGTCACAATTTCAGCAAAAATCTGACGTTCTGGAATTCACTCAAAAATGGTGCCAAACTGTTGCAAACGATCCCCTGAAAGGTTTTCCGGTGGAAACAGATGGGTTTTTATCATTGAAAAAGAATTTTCATGCAAGGTCTGAACAACTTTTTTTTGAAAAAATCCCTAAGCCGCGCGGTCACAATTTCAGCAAAAATCTGACGTTCTGGAATTCACTCAAAAATGGTGCCAAACTGTTGCAAACGATCCCCTGAAAGGTTTTCCGGTGGAAACAGATGGGTTTTTATCATAAAAACAGAATTAGCCCGCAAGGTCTGAACAACTTATTTTTGAAAAAATCCCTAAGCCGCGCGGTCACAATTTCAGCAAAAATCTGACGTTCTGGAATTCACTCAAAAATGGTGCCAAACTGTTGCAAACGATCCCCTGAAAGGTTTTTTGGTGGAAACAGATGGGTTTTTATCATTGAAAAAGAATTTTCATGCAAGGTCTGAACAACTTTTTTTTGAAAAAATCCCTAAGCCGCGCGGTCACAATTTCAGCAAAAATCTGACGTTCTGGAATTCACTCAAAAATGGTGCCAAACTGTTGCAAACGATCCCTTGAAAGGTTTTTCGGTGGAAACAGATGGGTTTTTATCATTGAAAAAGAATTTTCATGCAAGGTCTGAACAACTTTTTTTTGAAAAAATCCCTAAGCCGCGCGGTCACAATTTCAGCAAAAATCTGACGTTCTGGAATTCACTCAAAAATGGTGCCAAACTGTTGCAAACGATCCCCTGAAAGGTTTTTCGGTGGAAACAGATGGGTTTTTATCATTGAAAAAGAATTTTCATGCAAGGTCTGAACAACTTTTTTTTGAAAAAATCCCTAAGCCGCGCGGTCACAATTTCAGCAAAAATCTGACGTTCTGGAATTCACTTAAAAATGGTGCCAAACTGTTGCAAACGATCCCCTGAAAGGTTTTTCGGTGGAAAAAGATGGGTTTTTATCATAAAAACAGAATTAGCCCGCAAGGTCTGAACAACTTTTTTTTGAAAAAATCCCTAAGCCGCGCGGTCACAATTTCAGCAAAAATCTGACGTTCTGGAATTCACTCAAAAATGGTGCCAAACTGTTGCAAACGATCCCCTGAAAGGTTTTTCGGTGGAAACAGATGGGTTTTTATCATTGAAAAAGAATTTTCACGCAAGGTCTGAACAACTTTTTTTTGAAAAAATCCCTAAGCCGCGCGGTCACAATTTCAGCAAAAATCTGACGTTCTGGAATTCACTCAAAAATGGTGCCAAACTGTTGCAAACGATCCCCTGAAAGGTTTTTCGGTGGAAACAGATGGGTTTTTATCATTGAAAAAGAATTTTCATGCAAGGTCTGAACAACTTTTTTTTGAAAAAATCCCTAAGCCGCGCGGTCACAATTTCAGCAAAAATCTGACGTTCTGGAATTCACTCAAAAATGGTGCCAAACTGTTGCAAACGATCCCCTGAAAGGTTTTTCGGTGGAAACAGATGGGTTTTTATCATTGAAAAAGAATTTTCACGCAAGGTCTGAACAACTTTTTTTTTGAAAAAATCCCTAAGCCGCGCGGTCACAATTTCAGCAAAAATCTGACGTTCTCTAATTCACTCAAAAATGGTGCCAAACTGTTGCAAACGATCCCCTGAAAGGTTTTTCGGTGGAAAAAGATGGGTTTTTATCATTGAAAAAGAATTAGCCCGCAAGGTCTGAACAACTTTTTTTTGAAAAAATCCCTAAGCCGCGCGGTCACAATTTCAGCAAAAATCTGACGTTCTGGAATTCACTCAAAAATGGTGCCAAACTGTTGCAAACGATCCCCTGAAAGTTTTTTCGGTGGAAACAGATGGGTTTTTATCATTGAAAAAGAATTTTCACGCAAGGTCTGAACAACTTTTTTTTGAAAAAATCCCTAAGCCGCGCGGTCACAATTTCAGCAAAAATCTGACGTTCTGGAATTCACTCAAAAATGGTGCCAAACTGTTGCAAACGATCCCCTGAAAGGTTTTTCGGTGGAAACAGATGGGTTTTTATCATTGAAAAAGAATTTTCATGCAAGGTCTGAACAACTTTTTTTTGAAAAAATCCCTAAGCCGCGCGGTCACAATTTCAGCAAAAATCTGACGTTCTGGAATTCACTCAAAAATGGTGCCAAACTGTTGCAAACGATCCCCTGAAAGGTTTTCTGGTGGAAACAGATGGGTTTTTATCATAAAAACAGAATTAGCCCGCAAGGTCTGAACAACTTTTTTTTGAAAAAATCCCTAAGCCGCGCGGTCACAATTTCAGCAAAAATCTGACGTTCTGGAATTCACTCAAAAATGGTGCCAAACTGTTGCAAACGATCCCCTGAAAGGTTTTTCGGTGGAAACAGATGGGTTTTTATCATTGAAAAAGAATTTTCATGCAAGGTCTGAACAACTTTTTTTTGAAAAAATCCCTAAGCCGCGCGGTCACAATTTCAGCAAAAATCTGACGTTCTGGAATTCACTCAAAAATGGTGCCAAACTGTTGCAAACGATCCCCTGAAAGGTTTTTCGGTGGAAACAGATGGGTTTTTATCATTGAAAAAGAATTTTCATGCAAGGTCTGAACAACTTTTTTTTGAAAAAATCCCTAAGCCGCGCGGTCACAATTTCAGCAAAAATCTGACGTTCTGGAATTCACTCAAAAATGGTGCCAAACTGTTGCAAACGATCCCCTGAAAGGTTTTCTGGTGGAAACAGATGGGTTTTTATCATAAAAACAGAATTAGCCCGCAAGGTCTGAACAACTTTTTTTTGAAAAAATCCCTAAGCCGCGCGGTCACAATTTCAGCAAAAATCTGACGTTCTGGAATTCACTCAAAAATGGTGCCAAACTGTTGCAAACGATTCCCTGAAAGGTTTTTCGGTGGAAAAAGATGTGTTTTTATCATAAAAACAGCATTAGCCCGCAAGGTCTGAACAACTTTTTTTAGAAAAAATCCCTAAGCCGCGCGGTCACAATTTCAGCAAAAATCTGACGTTCTGGAATTCACTCAAAAATGGTGCCAAACTGTTGCAAACGATCCCCTGAAAGGTTTTTCGGTGGAAACAGATGGGTTTTTATCATTGAAAAAGAATTTTCACGCAAGGTCTGAACAACTTTTTTTTGAAAAAATCCCTAAGCCGCGCGGTCACAATTTCAGCAAAAATCTGACGTTCTCTAATTCACTCAAAAATGGTGCCAAACTGTTGCAAACGATCCCCTGAAAGGTTTTTCGGTGGAAAAAGATGGGTTTTTATCATTGAAAAAGAATTAGCCCGCAAGGTCTGAACAACTTTTTTTTGAAAAAATCCCTAAGCCGCGCGGTCACAATTTCAGCAAAAATCTGACGTTCTGGAATTCACTCAAAAATGGTGCCAAACTGTTGCAAACGATCCCCTGAAAGTTTTTTCGGTGGAAACAGATGGGTTTTTATCATTGAAAAAGAATTTTCACGCAAGGTCTGAACAACTTTTTTTTGAAAAAATCCCTAAGCCGCGCGGTCACAATTTCAGCAAAAATCTGACGTTCTGGAATTCACTCAAAAATGGTGCCAAACTGTTGCAAACGATCCCCTGAAAGGTTTTTCGGTGGAAACAGATGGGTTTTTATCATTGAAAAAGAATTTTCATGCAAGGTCTGAACAACTTTTTTTTGAAAAAATCCCTAAGCCGCGCGGTCACAATTTCAGCAAAAATCTGACGTTCTGGAATTCACTCAAAAATGGTGCCAAACTGTTGCAAACGATCCCCTGAAAGGTTTTCTGGTGGAAACAGATGGGTTTTTATCATAAAAACAGAATTAGCCCGCAAGGTCTGAACAACTTTTTTTTGAAAAAATCCCTAAGCCGCGCGGTCACAATTTCAGCAAAAATCTGACGTTCTGGAATTCACTCAAAAATGGTGCCAAACTGTTGCAAACGATCCCCTGAAAGGTTTTTCGGTGGAAACAGATGGGTTTTTATCATTGAAAAAGAATTTTCATGCAAGGTCTGAACAACTTTTTTTTGAAAAAATCCCTAAGCCGCGCGGTCACAATTTCAGCAAAAATCTGACGTTCTGGAATTCACTCAAAAATGGTGCCAAACTGTTGCAAACGATCCCCTGAAAGGTTTTTCGGTGGAAACAGATGGGTTTTTATCATTGAAAAAGAATTTTCATGCAAGGTCTGAACAACTTTTTTTTGAAAAAATCCCTAAGCCGCGCGGTCACAATTTCAGCAAAAATCTGACGTTCTGGAATTCACTCAAAAATGGTGCCAAACTGTTGCAAACGATCCCCTGAAAGGTTTTCTGGTGGAAACAGATGGGTTTTTATCATAAAAACAGAATTAGCCCGCAAGGTCTGAACAACTTTTTTTTGAAAAAATCCCTAAGCCGCGCGGTCACAATTTCAGCAAAAATCTGACGTTCTGGAATTCACTCAAAAATGGTGCCAAACTGTTGCAAACGATCCCTTGAAAGGTTTTTCGGTGGAAACAGATGGGTTTTTATCATTGAAAAAGAATTTTCATGCAAGGTCTGAACAACTTTTTTTTGAAAAAATCCCTAAGCCGCGCGGTCACAATTTCAGCAAAAATCTGACGTTCTGGAATTCACTCAAAAATGGTGCCAGACTGTTGCAAACGATCCCCTGAAAGGTTTTTCGGTGGAAACAGATGGGTTTTTATCATTGAAAAAGAATTTTCATGCAAGGTCTGAACAACTTTTTTTTGAAAAAATCCCTAAGCCGCGCGGTCACAATTTCAGCAAAAATCTGACGTTCTGGAATTCACTCAAAAATGGTGCCAAACTGTTGCAAACGATCCCCTGAAAGTTTTTTCGGTGGAAACAGATGGGTTTTTATCATTGAAAAAGAATTTTCACGCAAGGTCTGAACAACTTTTTTTTGAAAAAATCCCTAAGCCGCGCGGTCACAATTTCAGCAAAAATCTGACGTTCTGGAATTCACTCAAAAATGGTGCCAAACTGTTGCAAACGATCCCCTGAAAGGTTTTTCGGTGGAAACAGATGGGTTTTTATCATTGAAAAAGAATTTTCACGCAAGGTCTGAACAACTTTTTTTTGAAAAAATCCCTAAGCCGCGCGGTCACAATTTCAGCAAAAAACTGACGTTCTGGAATTCACTCAAAAATGGTGCCAAACTGTTGCAAACGATCCCCTGAAAGGTTTTTCGGTGGAAACAGATGGGTTTTTATCATTGAAAAAGAATTTTCATGCAAGGTCTGAACAACTTTTTTTTGAAAAAATCCCTAAGCCGCGCGGTCACAATTTCAGCAAAAATCTGACGTTCTGGAATTCACTCAAAAATGGTGCCAAACTGTTGCAAACGATCCCCTGAAAGGTTTTTTGGTGGAAACAGATGGGTTTTTATCATTGAAAAAGAATTTTCACGTAAGGTCTGAACAACTTTTTTTTGAAAAAATCCCTAAGCCGCGCGGTCACAATTTCAGCAAAAATCTGACGTTCTGGAATTCACTCAAAAATGGTGCCAAACTGTTGCAAACGATCCCCTGAAAGGTTTTTTGGTGGAAACAGATGGGTTTTTATCATTGAAAAAGAATTTTCACGCAAGGTCTGAACAACTTTTTTTTGAAAAAATCCCTAAGCCGCGCGGTCACAATTTCAGCAAAAATCTGACGTTCTGGAATTCACTCAAAAATGGTGCCAAACTGTTGCAAACGATCCCCTGAAAGGTTTTTCGGTGGAAACAGATGGGTTTTTATCATTGAAAAAGAATTTTCATGCAAGGTCTGAACAACTTTTTTTTGAAAAAATCCCTAAGCCGCGCAGTCACAATTTCAGCAAAAATCTGACGTTCTGGAATTCACTCAAAAATGGTGCCAAACTGTTGCAAACGATCCCCTGAAAGGTTTTTCGGTGGAAGCAGATGGGTTTTTATCATTGAAAAAGAATTTTCATGGAAGGTCTGATCAACTTTTTTTTGAAAAAATCCCTAAGCCGCGCGGTCACAATTTCAGCAAAAATCTGACGTTCTGGAATTCACTCAAAAATGGTGCCAAACTGTTGCGAACGATCCCCTGAAAGGTTTTTTGGTGGAAACAGATGGGTTTTTATCATTGAAAAAGAATTTTCATGCAAGGTCTGAACAACTTTTTTTTGAAAAAATCCCTAAGCCGCGCGGTCACAATTTCAGCAAAAATCTGACGTTCTGGAATTCACTCAAAAATGGTGCCAAACTGTTGCAAACGATCCCCTGAAAGGTTTTTCGGTGGAAAAAGATGGGTTTTTATCATAAAAACAGAATTAGCCCGCAAGGTCTGAACAACTTTTTTTTGAAAAAATCCCTAAGCCGCGCGGTCACAATTTCAGCAAAAATCTGACGTTCTGGAATTCACTCAAAAATGGTGCCAAACTGTTGCAAACGATCCCCTGAAAGTTTTTTCGGTGGAAACAGATGGGTTTTTTATCATTGAAAAAGAATTTTCACGCAAGGTCTGAACAACTTTTTTTTGAAAAAATCCCTAAGCCGCGCGGTCACAATTTCAGCAAAAATCTGACGTTCTGGAATTCACTCAAAAATGGTGCCAAACTGTTGCAAACGATCCCCTGAAAGGTTTTTCGGTGGAAACAGATGGGTTTTTATCATTGAAAAAGAATTTTCATGCAAGGTCTGAACAACTTTTTTTTGAAAAAATCCCTAAGCCGCGCGGTCACAATTTCAGCAAAAATCTGACGTTCTGGAATTCACTTAAAAATGGTGCCAAACTGTTGCAAACGATCCCCTGAAAGGTTTTTCGGTGGAAAAAGATGGGTTTTTATCATAAAAACAGAATTAGCCCGCAAGGTCTGAACAACTTTTTTTTGAAAAAATCCCTAAGCCGCGCGGTCACAATTTCAGCAAAAATCTGACGTTCTGGAATTCACTCAAAAATGGTGCCAAACTGTTGCAAACGATCCCCTGAAAGTTTTTTCGGTGGAAACAGATGGGTTTTTATCATTGAAAAAGAATTTTCACGCAAGGTCTGAACAACTTTTTTTTGAAAAAATCCCTAAGCCGCGCGGTCACAATTTCAGCAAAAATCTGACGTTCTGGAATTCACTCAAAAATGGTGCCAAACTGTTGCAAACGATCCCCTGAAAGGTTTTTCGGTGGAAACAGATGGGTTTTTATCATTGAAAAAGAATTTTCATGCAAGGTCTGAACAACTTTTTTTTGAAAAAATCCCTAAGCCGCGCGGTCACAATTTCAGCAAAAATCTGACGTTCTGGAATTCACTCAAAAATGGTGCCAAACTGTTGCAAACGATCCCCTGAAAGGTTTTTCGGTGGAAAAAGATGGGTTTTTATCATAAAAACAGAATTAGCCCGCAAGGTCTGAACAACTTTTTTTTGAAAAAATCCCTAAGCCGCGCGGTCACAATTTCAGCAAAAATCTGACGTTCTGGAATTCACTCAAAAATGGTGCCAAACTGTTGCAAACGATCCCCTGAAAGGTTTTTCGGTGGAAACAGATGGGTTTTTATCATTGAAAAAGAATTTTCATGCAAGGTCTGAACAACTTTTTTTGAAAAAATCCCTAAGCCGCGCGGTCACAATTTCAGCAAAAATCTGACGTTCTGGAATTCACTCAAAAATGGTGCCAAACTGTTGCAAACGATCCCCTGAAAGGTTTTTCGGTGGAAAAAGATGGGTTTTTATCATAAAAACAGAATTAGCCCGCAAGGTCTGAACAACTTTTTTTTGAAAAAATCCCTAAGCCGCGCGGTCACAATTTCAGCAAAAATCTGACGTTCTGGAATTCACTCAAAAATGGTGCCAAACTGTTGCAAACGATCCCCTGAAAGGTTTTTCGGTGGAAACAGATGGGTTTTTATCATTGAAAAAGAATTTTCATGCAAGGTCTGAACAACTTTTTTTTGAAAAAATCCCTAAGCCGCGCGGTCACAATTTCAGCAAAAATCTGACGTTCTGGAATTCACTTAAAAATGGTGCCAAACTGTTGCAAACGATCCCCTGAAAGGTTTTTCGGTGGAAAAAGATGGGTTTTTATCATAAAAACAGAATTAGCCCGCAAGGTCTGAACAACTTTTTTTTGAAAAAATCCCTAAGCCGCGCGGTCACAATTTCAGCAAAAATCTGACGTTCTGGAATTCACTCAAAAATGGTGCCAAACTGTTGCAAACGATCCCCTGAAAGTTTTTTCGGTGGAAACAGATGGGTTTTTATCATTGAAAAAGAATTTTCACGCAAGGTCTGAACAACTTTTTTTTGAAAAAATCCCTAAGCCGCGCGGTCACAATTTCAGCAAAAATCTGACGTTCTGGAATTCACTCAAAAATGGTGCCAAACTGTTGCAAACGATCCCCTGAAAGGTTTTTCGGTGGAAACAGATGGGTTTTTATCATTGAAAAAGAATTTTCATGCAAGGTCTGAACAACTTTTTTTTGAAAAAATCCCTAAGCCGCGCGGTCACAATTTCAGCAAAAATCTGACGTTCTGGAATTCACTCAAAAATGGTGCCAAACTGTTGCAAACGATCCCCTGAAAGGATTTTCGGTGGAAAAAGATGGGTTTTTATCATAAAAACAGAATTAGCCCGCAAGGTCTGAACAACTTTTTTTTGAAAAAATCCCTAAGCCGCGCGGTCACAATTTCAGCAAAAATCTGACGTTCTGGAATTCACTCAAAAATGGTGCCAAACTGTTGCAAACGATCCCCTGAAAGGTTTTTCGGTGGAAACAGATGGGTTTTTATCATTGAAAAAGAATTTTCATGCAAGGTCTGAACAACTTTTTTTGAAAAAATCCCTAAGCCGCGCGGTCACAATTTCAGCAAAAATCTGACGTTCTGGAATTCACTTAAAAATGGTGCCAAACTGTTGCAAACGATCCCCTGAAAGGTTTTTCGGTGGAAAAAGATGGGTTTTTATCATAAAAACAGAATTAGCCCGCAAGGTCTGAACAACTTTTTTTTGAAAAAATCCCTAAGCCGCGCGGTCACAATTTCAGCAAAAATCTGACGTTCTGGAATTCACTCAAAAATGGTGCCAAACTGTTGCAAACGATCCCCTGAAAGGTTTTTCGGTGGAAACAGATGGGTTTTTATCATTGAAAAAGAATTTTCATGCAAGGTCTGAACAACTTTTTTTTGAAAAAATCCCTAAGCCGCGCGGTCACAATTTCAGCAAAAATCTGACATTCTGGAATTCACTCAAAAATGGTGCCAAACTGTTGCAAACGATCCCCTAAAAGGTTTTTCGGTGGAAAAAGATGGGTTTTTATCATAAAAACAGAATTAGCCCGCAAGGTCTGAACAACTTTTTTTTGAAAAAATCCCTAAGCCGCGCGGTCACAATTTCAGCAAAAATCTGACGTTCTGGAATTCACTCAAAAATGGTGCCAAACTGTTGCAAACGATCCCCTGAAAGGTTTTTCGGTGGAAACAGATGGGTTTTTATCATTGAAAAAGAATTTTCATGCAAGGTCTGAACAACTTTTTTTTGAAAAAATCCCTAAGCCGCGCGGTCACAATTTCAGCAAAAATCTGACGTTCTGGAATTCACTCAAAAATGGTGCCAAACTGTTGCAAACGATCCCCTGAAAGGTTTTTCGGTGGAAACAGATGGGTTTTTATCATTGAAAAAGAATTTTCATGCAAGGTCTGAACAACTTTTTTTTGAAAAAATCCCTAAGCCGCGCGGTCACAATTTCAGCAAAAATCTGACGTTCTGGAATTCACTCAAAAATGGTGCCAAACTGTTGCAAACGATCCCCTGAAAGGTTTTCCGGTGGAAACAGATGGGTTTTTATCATAATAACAGAATTAGCCCGCAAGGTCTGAACAAGTTTTTTTAGGAAAAATCCCTAAGCCGCGCGGTCACAATTTCAGCAAAAATCTGACGTTCTGGAATTCACTCAAAAATGGTGCCAAACTGTTGCAAACGATCCCCTGAAAGGTTTTCCGGTGGAAACAGATGGGTTTTTATCATAAAAACAGAATTAGCCCGCAAGGTCTGAACAACTTTTTTTAAAAAAAATCCCTAAGCCGCGCGGTCACAATTTCAGCAAAAATCTGACGTTCTGGAATTCACTCAAAAATGGTGCCAAACTGTTGCAAACGATCCCCTGAAAGGTTTTTCGGTGGAAACAGATGGGTTTTTATCATTGAAAAAGAATTTTCACGCAAGGTCTGAACAACTTTTTTTTGAAAAAATCCCTAAGCCGCGCGGTCACAATTTCAGCAAAAATCTGACGTTCTGGAATTCACTCAAAAATGGTGCCAAACTGTTGCAAACGATCCCCTGAAAGGTTTTCCGGTGGAAACAGATGGGTTTTTATCATAAAAACAGAATTAGCCCGCAAGGTCTGAACAACTTTTTTTTTAAAAAATCCCTAAGCCGCGCGGTCACAATTTTAGCAAAAATCTGACATTCTGGAATTCACTCAAAAATGGTGCCAAACTGTTGCAAACGATCCCCTGAAAGGTTTTTCGGTGGAAACAGATTGGTTTTTATCATTGAAAAAGAATTTTCACGCAAGGTCTGAACAACTTTTTTAAGAAAAAATCCCTAAGCCGCGCGGTCACAATTTCAGCAAAAATCTGACGTTCTGGAATTCACTCAAAAATGGTGCGAAACTGTTGCAAACGATCCCCTGAAAGGTTTTCCGGTGGAAACAGATGGGTTTTCATCAATGAAAAAGAATTTTCACGCAAGGTCTGAACAACTTTTTAAAGAAAAAATCCCTAAGCCGCGCGGTCACAATTTCAGCAAAAATCTGACGTTCTGGAATTCACTCAAAAATGGTGCCAAACTGTTGCAAACGATCCCCTGAAAGGTTTTTCGGTGGAAAAAGATGGGTTTTTATCATAAAAACAGAATTAGCCCGCAAGGTCTGAACAACTTTTTTTAGAAAAAATCCCTAAGCCGCGCGGTCACAATTTCAGCAAAAATCTGACGTTCTGGAATTCACTCAAAAATGGTGCCAAACTGTTGCAAACGATCCCCTGAAAGGTTTTTCGGTGGAAACAGATGGGTTTTTATCATTGAAAAAGAATTTTCATGCAAGGTCTGAACAACTTTTTTTTGAAAAAATCCCTAAGCCGCGCGGTCACAATTTCAGCAAAAATCTGACGTTCTGGAATTCACTTAAAAATGGTGCCAAACTGTTGCAAATGATCCCCTGAAAGGTTTTTCGGTGGAAAAAGATGGGTTTTTATCATAAAAACAGAATTTGCCCGCAAGGTCTGAACAACTTTTTTTTTGAAAAAATCCCTAAGCCGCGCGGTCACAATTTCAGCAAAAATCTGACGTTCTGGAATTCACTCAAAAATGGTGCCAAACTGTTGCAAACGATCCCCTGAAAGGTTTTTCGGTGGAAACAGATGGGTTTTTATCATTGAAAAAGAATTTTCATGCAAGGTCTGAACAACTTTTTTTTGAAAAAATCCCTAAGCCGCGCGGTCACAATTTCAGCAAAAATCTGACGTTCTGGAATTCACTCAAAAATGGTGCCAAACTGTTGCAAACGATCCCCTGAAAGGTTTTTCGGTGGAAACAGATGGGTTTTTATCATTGAAAAAGAATTTTCACGCAAGGTCTGAACAACTTTTTTTTGAAAAAATCCCTAAGCCGCGCAGTCACAATTTCAGCAAAAATCTGACGTTCTGGAATTCACTCAAAAATGGTGCCAAACTGTTGCAAACGATCCCCTGAAAGCTTTTTCGGTGGAAACAGATGGGTTTTTATCATTGAAAAAGAATTTTCATGCAAGGTCTGAACAACTTTTTTTTGAAAAAATCCCTAAGCCGCGCGGTCACAATTTCAGCAAAAATCTGACGTTCTGGAATTCACTCAAAAATGGTGCCAAACTGTTGCAAACGATCCCCTGAAAGGTTTTCCGGTGGAAACAGATGGGTTTTTATCATAAAAACAGAATTAGCCTGCAAGGTCTGAACAACTTTTTTTAGAAAAAATCCCAAAGCTGCGCGGTCACAATTTCAGCAAAAATCTGACGTTCTGGAATTCACTCAAAAATGGTGCCAAACTGTTGCAAACGATCCCCTGAAAGGTTTTCCGGTGGAAACAGATGGGTTTTCATCAATGAAAAAGAATTTTCACGCAAGGTCTGAACAACTTTTTTAAGAAAAAATCCCTAAGCCGCGCGGTCACAATTTCAGCAAAAATCTGACGTTCTTGAATTCACTCAAAAATGGTGCCAAACTGTTTCAAACGATCCCCTGAAAGGTTTTTCGGTGGAAAAAGATGGGTTTTTATCATAAAAACAGAATTAGCCCGCAAGGTCTGAACAACTTTTTTTAGAAAAAATCCCTAAGCCGCGCGGTCACAATTTCAGCAAAAATCTGACGTTCTGGAATTCACTCAAAAATGGTGCCAAACTGTTGCAAACGATCCCCTGAAAGGTTTTTCGGTGGAAACAGATGGGTTTTTATCATTGAAAAAGAATTTTCATGCAAGGTCTGAACAACTTTTTTTTGAAAAAATCCCTAAGCCGCGCGGTCACAATTTCAGCAAAAATCTGACGTTCTGGAATTCACTTAAAAATGGTGCCAAACTGTTGCAAATGATCCCCTGAAAGGTTTTTCGGTGGAAAAAGATGGGTTTTTATCATAAAAACAGAATTTGCCCGCAAGGTCTGAACAACTTTTTTTTTGAAAAAATCCCTAAGCCGCGCTGTCACAATTTCAGCAAAAATCTGACGTTCTGGAATTCACTCAAAAATGGTGCCAAACTGTTGCAAACGATCCCCTGAAAGGTTTTTCGGTGGAAACAGATGGGTTTTTATCATTGAAAAAGAATTTTCATGCAAGGTCTGAACAACTTTTTTTTGAAAAAATCCCTAAGCCGCGCGGTCACAATTTCAGCAAAAATCTGACGTTCTGGAATTCACTCAAAAATGGTGCCAAACTGTTGCAAACGATCCCCTGAAAGGTTTTCCGGTGGAAACAGATGGGTTTTTATCATAAAAACAGAATTAGCCTGCAAGGTCTGAACAACTTTTTTTAGAAAAAATCCCAAAGCTGCGCGGTCACAATTTCAGCAAAAATCTGACGTTCTGGAATTCACTCAAAAATGGTGCCAAACTGTTGCAAACGATCCCCTGAAAGGTTTTTCGGTGGAAACAGATGGGTTTTTATCATTGAAAAAGAATTTTCACGCAAGGTCTGAACAACTTTTTTTTGAAAAAATCCCTAAGCCGCGCGGTCACAATTTCAGCAAAAATCTGACGTTCTGGAATTCACTCAAAAATGGTGCCAAACTTTTGCAAACGATGACCTGAAAGGTTTTTCGGTGGAAACAGATGGGTTTTTATCATTGAAAAAGAATTTTCACGCAAGGTCTGAACAACTTTTTTTAGAAAAAATCCCAAAGCTGCGCGGTCACAATTTCAGCAAAAATCTGACGTTCTGGAATTCACTCAAAAATGGTGCCAAACTGTTGCAAACGATCCCCTGAAAGGTTTTCCGGTGGAAACAGATGGGTTTTTATCATTGAAAAAGAATTTTCATGCAAGGTCTGAACAACTTTTTTTTGAAAAAATCCCTAAGCCGCGCGGTCACAATTTCAGCAAAAATCTGACGTTCTGGAATTCACTCAAAAATGGTGCCAAACTGTTGCAAACGATCCCCTGAAAGGTTTTCCGGTGGAAACAGATGGGTTTTTATCATAAAAACAGAATTAGCCCGCAAGGTCTGAACAACTTTTTTTTGCAAAAATCCCTAAGCCGCGCGGTCACAATTTCAGCAAAAATCTGACGTTCTGGAATTCACTCAAAAATGGTGCCAAACTGTTGCAAACGATCCCCTGAAAGGTTTTTCGGTGGAAACAGATGGGTTTTTATCATTGAAAAAGAATTTTCACGCAAGGTCTGAACAACTTTTTTTTGAAAAAATCCCTAAGCCGCGCAGTCACAATTTCAGCAAAAATCTGACGTTCTGGAATTCACTCAAAAATGGTGCCAAACTGTTGCAAACGATCCCCTGAAAGCTTTTTCGGTGGAAACAGATGGGTTTTTATCATTGAAAAAGAATTTTCACGCAAGGTCTGAACAACTTTTTTTTGAAAAAATCCCTAAGCCGCGCGGTCACAATTTCAGCAAAAATCTGACGTTCTGGAATTCACTCAAAAATGGTGCCAAACTGTTGCAAACGATCCCCTGAAAGGTTTTCCGGTGGAAACAGATGGGTTTTTATCATTGAAAAAGAATTTTCACGCAAGGTCTGAACAACTTTTTTTGAAAAAATCCCTAAGCCGCGCGGTCACAATTTCAGCAAAAATCTGACGTTCTGGAATTCACTCAAAAATGGTGCCAAACTGTTGCAAACGATCCCCTGAAAGGTTTTTCGGTGGAAACAGATGGGTTTTTATCATTGAAAAAGAATTTTCACGCAAGGTCTGAACAACTTTTTTTTGCAAAAATCCCTAAGCCGCGCGGTCACAATTTCAGCAAAAATCTGATGTTCTGGAATTCACTCAAAAATGGTGCCAAACTGTTGCAAACGATCCCCTGAAAGGTTTTTCGGTGGAAACAGATGGGTTTTTATCATAAAAACAGAATTAGCCCGCAAGGTCTGAACAACTTTTTTTTGCAAAAATCCCTAAGCCGCGCGGTCACAATTTCAGCAAAAATCTGACGTTCTGGAATTCACTCAAAAATGGTGCCAAACTGTTGCAAACGATCCCCTGAAAGGTTTTTCGGTGGAAACAGATGGGTTTTTATCATTGAAAAAGAATTTTCACGCAAGGTCTGAACAACTTTTTTTTGAAAAAATCCCTAAGCCGCGCAGTCACAATTTCAGCAAAAATCTGACGTTCTGGAATTCACTCAAAAATGGTGCCAAACTGTTGCAAACGATCCCCTGAAAGCTTTTTCGGTGGAAACAGATGGGTTTTTATCATTGAAAAAGAATTTTCACGCAAGGTCTGAACAACTTTTTTTTGAAAAAATCCCTAAGCCGCGCGGTCACAATTTCAGCAAAAATCTGACGTTCTGGAATTCACTCAAAAATGGTGCCAAACTGTTGCAAACGATCCCCTGAAAGGTTTTCCGGTGGAAACAGATGGGTTTTTATCATTGAAAAAGAATTTTCACGCAAGGTCTGAACAACTTTTTTTTGAAAAAATCCCTAAGCCGCGCGGTCACAATTTCAGCAAAAATCTGACGTTCTGGAATTCACTCAAAAATGGTGCCAAACTGTTGCAAACGATCCCCTGAAAGGTTTTTCGGTGGAAACAGATGGGTTTTTATCATTGAAAAAGAATTTTCACGCAAGGTCTGAACAACTTTTTTTTGCAAAAATCCCTAAGCCGCGCGGTCACAATTTCAGCAAAAATCTGATGTTCTGGAATTCACTCAAAAATGGTGCCAAACTGTTGCAAACGATCCCCTGAAAGGTTTTTCGGTGGAAACAGATGGGTTTTTATCATTGAAAAAGAATTTTCACGCAAGGTCTGAACAACTTTTTTTTGCAAAAATCCCTAAGCCGCGCGGTCACAATTTCAGCAAAAATCTGATGTTCTGGAATTCACTCAAAAATGGTGCCAAACTGTTGCAAACGATCCCCTGAAAGGTTTTTCGGTGGAAACAGATGGGTTTTTATCATTGAAAAAGAATTTTCATGCAAGGTCTGAACAACTTTTTTTTGAAAAAATCCCTAAGCCGCGCAGTCACAATTTCAGCAAAAATCTGACGTTCTGGAATTCACTCAAAAATGGTGCCAAACTGTTGCAAACGATCCCCTGAAAGCTTTTTCGGTGGAAACAGATGGGTTTTTATCATTGAAAAAGAATTTTCATGCAAGGTCTGAACAACTTTTTTTTGAAAAAATCCCTAAGCCGCGCGGTCACAATTTCAGCAAAAATCTGACGTTCTGGAATTCACTCAAAAATGGTGCCAAACTGTTGCAAACGATCCCCTGAAAGGTTTTCCGGTGGAAACAGATGGGTTTTTATCATAAAAACAGAATTAGCCTGCAAGGTCTGAACAACTTATTTTAGAAAAAATCCCAAAGCTGCGCGGTCACAATTTCAGCAAAAATCTGACGTTCTGGAATTCACTCAAAAATGGTGCTAAACTGTTGCAAACGATCCCCTGAAAGGTTTTCCGGTGGAAACAGATGGGTTTTCATCAATGAAAAAGAATTTTCACGCAAGGTCTGAACAACTTTTTAAAGAAAAAATCCCTAAGCCGCGCGGTCACAATTTCAGCAAAAATCTGACGTTCTGGAATTCACTCAAAAATGGTGCCAAACTGTTGCAAACGATCCCCTGAAAGGTTTTTCGGTGGAAAAAGATGGGTTTTTATCATAAAAACAGAATTAGCCCGCAAGGTCTGAACAACTTTTTTTAGAAAAAATCCCTAAGCCGCGCGGTCACAATTTCAGCAAAAATCTGACGTTCTGGAATTCACTCAAAAATGGTGCCAAACTGTTGCAAACGATCCCCTGAATGGTTTTTCGGTGGAAACAGATGGGTTTTTATCATTGAAAAAGAATTTTCATGCAAGGTCTGAACAACTTTTTTTTGAAAAAATCCCTAAGCCGCGCGGTCACAATTTCAGCAAAAATCTGACGTTCTGGAATTCACTCAAAAATGGTGCCAAACTGTTGCAAACGATCCCCTGAAAGCTTTTTCGGTGGAAACAGATGGGTTTTTATCATTGAAAAAGAATTTTCATGCAAGGTCTGAACAACTTTTTTTTGAAAAAATCCCTAAGCCGCGCGGTCACAATTTCAGCAAAAATCTGAAGTTCTGGAATTCACTCAAAAATGGTGCCAAACTGTTGCAAACGATCCCCTGAAAGGTTTTTTGGTGGAAACAGATGGGTTTTTATCATTGAAAAAGAATTTTCACGCAAGGTCTGAACAACTTTTTTTAGAAAAAATCCCAAAGCTGCGTGGTCACAATTTCAGCAAAAATCTGACGTTCTGGAATTCACTCAAAAATGGTGCCAAACTGTTGCAAACGATCCCCTGAAAGGTTTTTCGGTGGAAACAGATGGGTTTTTATCATTGAAAAAGAATTTTCACGCAAGGTCTGAACAACTTTTTTTTGAAAAAATCCCTAAGCCGCGCGGTCACAATTTCAGCAAAAATCTGACGTTCTGGAATTCACTCAAAAATGGTGCCAAACTTTTGCAAACGATGACCTGAAAGGTTTTTTGGTGGAAACAGATGCGTTTTTATCATTGAAAAAGAATTTTCATGCAAGGTCTGAACAACTTTTTTTTGAAAAAATCCCTAAGCCGCGTGGTCACAATTTAAGCAAAAATCTGACGTTCTGGAATTCACTCAAAAATGGTGCCAAACTGTTGCAAACGATCCCCTGAAAGGTTTTCCGGTGGAAACAGATGGGTTTTTATCATTGAAAAAGAATTTTCATGCAAGGTCTGAACAACTTTTTTTTGAAAAAATCCCTAAGCCGCGCAGTCACAATTTCAGCAAAAATCTGACGTTCTGGAATTCACTCAAAAATGGTGCCAAACTGTTGCAAACGATCCCCTGAAAGCTTTTTCGGTGGAAACAGATGGGTTTTTATCATTGAAAAAGAATTTTCATGCAAGGTCTGAACAACTTTTTTTTGAAAAAATCCCTAAGCCGCGCGGTCACAATTTCAGCAAAAATCTGACGTTCTGGAATTCACTCAAAAATGGTGCCAAACTGTTGCAAACGATCCCCTGGAAGGTTTTCCGGTGGAAACAGATGGGTTTTTATCATAAAAACAGAATTAGCCCGCAAGGTCTGAACAACTTTTTTTAGAAAAAATCCCAAAGCTGCGCGGTCACAATTTCAGCAAAAATCTGACGTTCTGGAATTCACTCAAAAATGGTGCCAAACTGTTGCAAACGATCCCCTGAAAGGTTTTTCGGTGGAAACAGATGGGTTTTTATCATTGAAAAAGAATTTTCACGCAAGGTCTGAACAACTTTTTTTTGAAAAAATCCCTAAGCCGCGCGGTCACAATTTCAGCAAAAATCTGACGTTCTGGAATTCACTCAAAAATGGTGCCAAACTTTTGCAAACGATGACCTGAAAGGTTTTTCGGTGGAAACATATGGGTTTTTATCATTGAAAAAGAATTTTCACGCAAGGTCTGAACAACTTTTTTTAGAAAAAATCCCAAAGCTGCGCGGTCACAATTTCAGCAAAAATCTGAAGTTCTGGAATTCACTCAAAAATGGTGCCAAACTGTTGCAAACGATCCCCTGAAAGGTTTTTTGGTGGAAACAGATGGTTTTTTATCATTGAAAAAGAATTTTCATGCAAGGTCTGAACAACTTTTTTTTGAAAAAATCCCTAAGCCGCGCGGTCACAATTTCAGCAAAAATCTGACGTTCTGGAATTCACTCAAAAATGGTGCCAAACTGTTGCAAACGATCCCCTGAAAGGTTTTTCGGTGGAAACAGATGGGTTTTTATCATTGAAAAAGAATTTTCATGCAAGGTCTGAACAACTTTTTTTTGAAAAAATCCCTAAGCCGCGCGGTCACAATTTCAGCAAAAATCTGACGTTCTGGAATTCACTCAAAAATGGTGCCAAACTGTTGCAAACGATCCCCTGAAAGGTTTTCCGGTGGAAACAGATGGGTTTTTATCATAAAAACAGAATTAGCCCGCAAGGTCTGAACAACTTTTTTTTGAAAAAATCCCTAAGCCGCGCGGTCACAATTTCAGCAAAAATCTGACGTTCTGGAATTCACTCAAAAATGGTGCCAAACTGTTGCAAACGATCCCCTGGAAGGTTTTCCGGTGGAAACAGATGGGTTTTTATCATAAAAACAGAATTAGCCCGCAAGGTCTGAACAACTTTTTTTAGAAAAAATCCCAAAGCTGCGCGGTCACAATTTCAGCAAAAATCTGACGTTCTGGAATTCACTCAAAAATGGTGCCAAACTGTTGCAAACGATCCCCTGAAAGGTTTTTCGGTGGAAACAGATGGGTTTTTATCATTGAAAAAGAATTTTCACGCAAGGTCTGAACAACTTTTTTTTGAAAAAATCCCTAAGCCGCGCGGTCACAATTTCAGCAAAAATCTGACGTTCTGGAATTCACTCAAAAATGGTGCCAAACTTTTGCAAACGATGACCTGAAAGGTTTTTCGGTGGAAACATATGGGTTTTTATCATTGAAAAAGAATTTTCACGCAAGGTCTGAACAACTTTTTTTAGAAAAAATCCCTAAGCTGCGCGGTCACAATTTCAGCAAAAATCTGACGTTCTGGAATTCACTCAAAAATGGTGCCAAACTGTTGCAAACGATCCCCTGAAAGGTTTTCCGGTGGAAACAGATGGGTTTTTATCATTGAAAAAGAATTTTCATGCAAGGTCTGAACAACTTTTTTTTGAAAAAATCCCTAAGCCGCGCGGTCACAATTTCAGCAAAAATCTGACGTTCTGGAATTCACTCAAAAATGGTGCCAAACTGTTGCAAACGATCCCCTGAAAGGTTTTTCGGTGGAAACAGATGGGTTTTTATCATTGAAAAAGAATTTTCATGCAAGGTCTGAACAACTTTTTTTTGAAAAAATCCCTAAGCCGCGCGGTCACAATTTCAGCAAAAATCTGACGTTCTGGAATTCACTCAAAAATGGTGCCAAACTGTTGCAAACGATCCCCTGAAAGGTTTTCCGGTGGAAACAGATGGGTTTTTATCATAAAAACAGAATTAGCCCGCAAGGTCTGAACAACTTTTTTTAGAAAAAATCCCTAAGCCGCGCGGTCACAATTTCAGCAAAAATCTGACGTTCTGGAATTGACTCAAAAATGGTGCCAAACTGTTGCAAACGATCCCCTGAAAGGTTTTTCGGTGGAAACAGATGGGTTTTTATCATTGAAAAAGAATTTTCATGCAAGGTCTGAACAACTTTTTTTTGAAAAAATCCCTAAGCCGCGCAGTCACAATTTCAGCAAAAATCTGACGTTCTGGAATTCACTCAAAAATGGTGCCAAACTGTTGCAAACGATCCCCTGAAAGCTTTTTCGGTGGAAACAGATGGGTTTTTATCATTGAAAAAGAATTTTCATGCAAGGTCTGAACAACTTTTTTTTGAAAAAATCCCTAAGCCGCGCGGTCACAATTTCAGCAAAAATCTGACGTTCTGGAATTCACTCAAAAATGGTGCCAAACTGTTGCAAACGATCCCCTGAAAGGTTTTCCGGTGGAAACAGATGGTTTTTTATCATAAAAACAGAATTAGCCTGCAAGGTCTGAACAACTTTTTTTAGAAAAAATCCCAAAGCTGCGCGGTCACAATTTCAGCAAAAATCTGACGTTCTGGAATTCACTCAAAAATGGTGCCAAACTGTTGCAAACGATCCCCTGAAAGGTTTTACGGTGGAAACAGATGGGTTTTCATCAATGAAAAAGAATTTTCACGCAAGGTCTGAACAACTTTTTTAAGAAAAAATCCCTAAGCCGCGCGGTCACAATTTCAGCAAAAATCTGACGTTCTGGAATTCACTCAAAAATGGTGCCAAACTGTTGCAAACGATCCCCTGAAAGGTTTTTCGGTGGAAAAAGATGGGTTTTTATCATAAAAACAGAATTAGCCCGCAAGGTCTGAACAACTTTTTTTTGAAAAAATCCCTAAGCCGCGCGGTCACAATTTCAGCAAAAATCTGACGTTCTGGAATTCACTCAAAAATGGTGCCAAACTGTTGCAAACGATCCCCTGAATGTTTTTCGGTGGAAACAGATGGGTTTTTATCATTGAAAAAGAATTTTCATGCAAGGTCTGAACAACTTTTTTTTGAAAAAATCCCTAAGCCGCGCGGTCACAATTTCAGCAAAAATCTGACGTTCTGGAATTCACTCAAAAATGGTGCCAAACTGTTGCAAACGATCCCCTGAAAGGTTTTTCGGTGGAAACAGATGGGTTTTTATCATTGAAAAAGAATTTTCATGCAAGGTCTGAACAACTTTTTTTTGAAAAAATCCCTAAGCCGCGCGGTCACAATTTCAGCAAAAATCTGACGTTCTGGAATTCACTCAAAAATGGTGCCAAACTGTTGCAAACGATCCCCTGAAAGGTTTTTCGGTGGAAACAGATGGGTTTTTATCATTGAAAAAGAATTTTCACGCAAGGTCTGAACAACTTTTTTTTGCAAAAATCCCTAAGCCGCGCGGTCACAATTTCAGCAAAAATCTGATGTTCTGGAATTCACTCAAAAATGGTGCCAAACTGTTGCAAACGATCCCCTGAAAGGTTTTTCGGTGGAAACAGATGGGTTTTTATCATTGAAAAAGAATTTTCACGCAAGGTCTGAACAACTTTTTTTTGCAAAAATCCCTAAGCCGCGCGGTCACAATTTCAGCAAAAATCTGATGTTCTGGAATTCACTCAAAAATGGTGCCAAACTGTTGCAAACGATCCCCTGAAAGGTTTTTCGGTGGAAACAGATGGGTTTTTATCATTGAAAAAGAATTTTCATGCAAGGTCTGAACAACTTTTTTTTGAAAAAATCCCTAAGCCGCGCAGTCACAATTTCAGCAAAAATCTGACGTTCTGGAATTCACTCAAAAATGGTGCCAAACTGTTGCAAACGATCCCCTGAAAGCTTTTTCGGTGGAAACAGATGGGTTTTTATCATTGAAAAAGAATTTTCATGCAAGGTCTGAACAACTTTTTTTAGAAAAAATCCCTAAGCCGCGCGGTCACAATTTCAGCAAAAATCTGACGTTCTGGAATTCACTCAAAAATGGTGCCAAACTGTTGCAAACGATCCCCTGAAAGGTTTTCCGGTGGAAACAGATGGGTTTTTATCATAAAAACAGAATTAGCCTGCAAGGTCTGAACAACTTATTTTAGAAAAAATCCCAAAGCTGCGCGGTCACAATTTCAGCAAAAATCTGACGTTCTGGAATTCACTCAAAAATGGTGCTAAACTGTTGCAAACGATCCCCTGAAAGGTTTTCCGGTGGAAACAGATGGGTTTTCATCAATGAAAAAGAATTTTCACGCAAGGTCTGAACAACTTTTTAAAGAAAAAATCCCTAAGCCGCGCGGTCACAATTTCAGCAAAAATCTGACGTTCTGGAATTCACTCAAAAATGGTGCCAAACTGTTGCAAACGATCCCCTGAAAGGTTTTTTGGTGGAAAAAGATGGGTTTTTATCATAAAAACAGAATTAGCCCGCAAGGTCTGAACAACTTTTTTTAGAAAAAATCCCTAAGCCGCGCGGTCACAATTTCAGCAAAAATCTGACGTTCTGGAATTCACTCAAAAATGGTGCCAAACTGTTGCAAACGATCCCCTGAATGGTTTTTCGGTGGAAACAGATGGGTTTTTATCATTGAAAAAGAATTTTCATGCAAGGTCTGAACAACTTTTTTTTGAAAAAATCCCTAAGCCGCGCGGTCACAATTTCAGCAAAAATCTGACGTTCTGGAATTCACTCAAAAATGGTGCCAAACTGTTGCAAACGATCCCCTGAATGGTTTTTCGGTGGAAACAGATGGGTTTTTATCATTGAATAAGAATTTTCACGCAAGGTCTGAACAACTTTTTTTTGAAAAAATCCCTAAGCCGCGCGGTCACAATTTCAGCAAAAATCTGACGTTCTGGAATTCACTCAAAAATGGTGCCAAACTGTTGCAAACGATCCCCTGAAAGCTTTTTCGGTGGAAACAGATGGGTTTTTATCATTGAAAAAGAATTTTCATGCAAGGTCTGAACAACTTTTTTTTGAAAAAATCCCTAAGCCGCGCGGTCACAATTTCAGCAAAAATCTGAAGTTCTGGAATTCACTCAAAAATGGTGCCAAACTGTTGCAAACGATCCCCTGAAAGGTTTTTTGGTGGAAACAGATGGGTTTTTATCATTGAAAAAGAATTTTCACGCAAGGTCTGAACAACTTTTTTTAGAAAAAATCCCAAAGCTGCGTGGTCACAATTTCAGCAAAAATCTGACGTTCTGGAATTCACTCAAAAATGGTGCCAAACTGTTGCAAACGATCCCCTGAAAGGTTTTTCGGTGGAAACAGATGGGTTTTTATCATTGAAAAAGAATTTTCACGCAAGGTCTGAACAACTTTTTTTTGAAAAAATCCCTAAGCCGCGCGGTCACAATTTCAGCAAAAATCTGACGTTCTGGAATTCACTCAAAAATGGTGCCAAACTTTTGCAAACGATGACCTGAAAGGTTTTTTGGTGGAAACAGATGCGTTTTTATCATTGAAAAAGAATTTTCATGCAAGGTCTGAACAACTTTTTTTTGAAAAAATCCCTAAGCCGCGTGGTCACAATTTAAGCAAAAATCTGACGTTCTGGAATTCACTCAAAAATGGTGCCAAACTGTTGCAAACGATCCCCTGAAAGGTTTTCCGGTGGAAACAGATGGGTTTTTATCATTGAAAAAGAATTTTCATGCAAGGTCTGAACAACTTTTTTTTGAAAAAATCCCTAAGCCGCGCAGTCACAATTTCAGCAAAAATCTGACGTTCTGGAATTCACTCAAAAATGGTGCCAAACTGTTGCAAACGATCCCCTGAAAGCTTTTTCGGTGGAAACAGATGGGTTTTTATCATTGAAAAAGAATTTTCATGCAAGGTCTGAACAACTTTTTTTTGAAAAAATCCCTAAGCCGCGCGGTCACAATTTCAGCAAAAATCTGACGTTCTGGAATTCACTCAAAAATGGTGCCAAACTGTTGCAAACGATCCCCTGGAAGGTTTTCCGGTGGAAACAGATGGGTTTTTATCATAAAAACAGAATTAGCCCGCAAGGTCTGAACAACTTTTTTTAGAAAAAATCCCAAAGCTGCGCGGTCACAATTTCAGCAAAAATCTGACGTTCTGGAATTCACTCAAAAATGGTGCCAAACTGTTGCAAACGATCCCCTGAAAGGTTTTTCGGTGGAAACAGATGGGTTTTTATCATTGAAAAAGAATTTTCACGCAAGGTCTGAACAACTTTTTTTTGAAAAAATCCCTAAGCCGCGCGGTCACAATTTCAGCAAAAATCTGACGTTCTGGAATTCACTCAAAAATGCTGCCAAACTGTTGCAAACGATCCCCTGAAAGGTTTTTCGGTGGAAACATATGGGTTTTTATCATTGAAAAAGAATTTTCACGCAAGGTCTGAACAACTTTTTTTAGAAAAAATCCCAAAGCTGCGCGGTCACAATTTCAGCAAAAATCTGAAGTTCTGGAATTCACTCAAAAATGGTGCCAAACTGTTGCAAACGATCCCCTGAAAGGTTTTTTGGTGGAAACAGATGGGTTTTTATCATTGAAAAAGAATTTTCATGCAAGGTCTGAACAACTTTTTTTTGAAAAAATCCCTAAGCCGCGCGGTCACAATTTCAGCAAAAATCTGACGTTCTGGAATTCACTCAAAAATGGTGCCAAACTGTTGCAAACGATCCCCTGAAAGGTTTTTCGGTGGAAACAGATGGGTTTTTATCATTGAAAAAGAATTTTCATGCAAGGTCTGAACAACTTTTTTTTGAAAAAATCCCTAAGCCGCGCGGTCACAATTTCAGCAAAAATCTGACGTTCTGGAATTCACTCAAAAATGGTGCCAAACTGTTGCAAACGATCCCCTGAAAGGTTTTCCGGTGGAAACAGATGGGTTTTTATCATAAAAACAGAATTAGCCCGCAAGGTCTGAACAACTTTTTTTTGAAAAAATCCCTAAGCCGCGCGGTCACAATTTCAGCAAAAATCTGACGTTCTGGAATTCACTCAAAAATGGTGCCAAACTGTTGCAAACGATCCCCTGGAAGGTTTTCCGGTGGAAACAGATGGGTTTTTATCATAAAAACAGAATTAGCCCGCAAGGTCTGAACAACTTTTTTTAGAAAAAATCCCAAAGCTGCGCGGTCACAATTTCAGCAAAAATCTGACGTTCTGGAATTCACTCAAAAATGGTGCCAAACTGTTGCAAACGATCCCCTGAAAGGTTTTTCGGTGGAAACAGATGGGTTTTTATCATTGAAAAAGAATTTTCACGCAAGGTCTGAACAACTTTTTTTTGAAAAAATCCCTAAGCCGCGCGGTCACAATTTCAGCAAAAATCTGACGTTCTGGAATTCACTCAAAAATGGTGCCAAACTTTTGCAAACGATGACCTGAAAGGTTTTTCGGTGGAAACATATGGGTTTTTATCATTGAAAAAGAATTTTCACGCAAGGTCTGAACAACTTTTTTTAGAAAAAATCCCTAAGCTGCGCGGTCACAATTTCAGCAAAAATCTGACGTTCTGGAATTCACTCAAAAATGGTGCCAAACTGTTGCAAACGATCCCCTGAAAGGTTTTCCGGTGGAAACAGATGGGTTTTTATCATTGAAAAAGAATTTTCATGCAAGGTCTGAACAACTTTTTTTTGAAAAAATCCCTAAGCCGCGCGGTCACAATTTCAGCAAAAATCTGACGTTCTGGAATTCACTCAAAAATGGTGCCAAACTGTTGCAAACGATCCCCTGAAAGGTTTTTCGGTGGAAACAGATGGGTTTTTATCATTGAAAAAGAATTTTCATGCAAGGTCTGAACAACTTTTTTTTGAAAAAATCCCTAAGCCGCGCGGTCACAATTTCAGCAAAAATCTGACGTTCTGGAATTCACTCAAAAATGGTGCCAAACTGTTGCAAACGATCCCCTGAAAGGTTTTCCGGTGGAAACAGATGGGTTTTTATCATAAAAACAGAATTAGCCCGAAAGGTCTGAACAACTTTTTTTAGAAAAAATCCCTAAGCCGCGCGGTCACAATTTCAGCAAAAATCTGACGTTCTGGAATTGACTCAAAAATGGTGCCAAACTGTTGCAAACGATCCCCTGAAAGGTTTTTCGGTGGAAACAGATGGGTTTTTATCATAAAAACAGAATTAGCCCGCAAGGTCTGAACAACTTTTTAAAGAAAAAATCCCTAAGCCGCGCGGTCACGATTTCAGCAAAAATCTGACGTTCTGGAATTCACTCAAAAATGGTGCCAAACTGTTGCAAACGATCCCCTGAAAGGTTTTTCGGTGGAAACAGATGGGTTTTTATCATTGAAAAAGAATTTTCATGCAAGGTCTGAACAACTTTTTTTTGAAAAAATCCCTAAGCCGCGCTGTCAGGGCTGCCACTCAGTCCCAGCTCACATAGGACCACGTTAGCCAGCGTTCAGGTTAAAAGAGTCTTTATTGGATTACAGCTTCCATTTCCAAACTGCAATATGCAGCCCTACTTCTTCTAGGTCAGACCGGCGAAGACCCGTCTGAGTCTCCGCCTCTAGCACACCAGCTTAATACCCTAGCCTTGCTCCACCTCCTGCGCCTTTCCCTCCGTCTCTGGGTCCTTCTGCCCCCCGGGGTCTCCTTTTTCCTACTCTCTTCTGACGCGGACCCCCCTGACCCTTCCGCCTCCTTGCGGCGGGCTTTGGGACCTGGTTCACTCTCTGGGCTGCTTACTGCGCCAGCTTCCGCTACATTTGAACTTGGCGCGCGCGCCCAACTCTCAACCTTCCTCTTGATCGTTTCGTCGCTCCCCGAGGTGGGCGTGACTACTCCTGACTCATGCCCTCCCTCCTTCTGAAAGCCTCCGGAACCCGATATCTGGTCCCCTTTCTCCCCGCTGTTCCCGTCTGGGTACGTGGGTCCCGATCTCCAACTGCTGCTCTCTGATTCCTCTCTGGACCCTTCTTCCTGGGGTGTCCCCCTGCTTTCCCCCCTTGCTCTGACTGCTGGCGCTCCCTTCTGGGAATCCTCGGACTCACTGGATAAGCTCGGCGATCTCGGTTCGTCATCCCCACTCATCTTTCCTTCGTATTCCTCCCCCTCGCTCTCTGTCTCCTCCCTTCTCTGCGTCTCTGCTTCTGAACCCCTGACATCCATCCCCCCCTCGAAGCCCCCCCTTCCCCCCTCCCCACTTTCAAGGGTGGTTGCAGGGTGCTCCATCATCACAGGAGTGAATGCCGGATACAGTTCGCTCCTCGTTGCTGGCCGCCAACTGAAGACCTCCGAGTCTTCCTCCTCGCGTTCGTCAACGGTGAGCTGCTCCGCCTCCATTTCAGTGCCGCCGTGCTCGAAACCGAGATCCTCCCCGCACACGTCCATGTCAGTCTCTGCGTCGGTCGCTCGACCTGGCATCTCCAGCCACCTCCGGCGCCACTGCTCCTCTGGCCGATCGTCCCACCAATACGAGGTGTCGGACGCCGAACCCTCCGGTGACCCCTCTGGGGAATGTGTGCGCTGTGCGGGCTCCCCGTCCGAGTCGAAGCCATGGAACGTGCTGGAGGAAAGTGTGGGCGTGAACAACCAGTCGTCGAAGAAGCCTGCTGGCATGGGTCTGTGTGGGAAAAGGGCATGAAACTCGTCCTTGAGCAGGGGTTCCTCCAAAGCGTAGTCTGGCACCCAGCTATTAGCACTAGCCCGGGTGCCCTCCCTGGCTAGGAGGTATTCCACTCCGTCTTCCCCCCATCTGGAGTCTAAAATCTCCGTGACTTCGTTGATGGGGTCCTGCTGTAGCAATCTTCCCGCCTCCGACCGCTCCTGAGACGGACTCGGTGCTGTTCCTGGTTCCTGGAACCTGTGAGGTGTCCTGTAGGGAGTGAGCCAGCCTGAAAGCTACTGGGTTGATCTGCGCTTCGACTTGGTATGGACCGAGTTGCTTGTGCCCCAACTTCTTTTTGGCTAACGATCTGGTCGGCACTGCGTGGGCTGCCAACCAGACCCAGTCTCCCACTCGGATCTCTTCGCCAACCCGCCTGTGCTTGTCCGCTTGCACCTTGTATGCGTGCTTCGCTAGCTCCAGCTGCCGTCGGAGTTGATCGTGGACCTCCTGCAACTCAGACGCGAAAGCGTCCGCCGTCTGCGGTTCCCCTTCCCCCACTCTGTCCAGTCCCGGGAAGGTTCTGGGATTCCTCCCATTGTTGGCGAAGAACGGTGTCACCCCTGTGGACACGTGCTTCGTGTTGTTGTAGGCGAACTCGGCGAGCGGCAGGTAATCCACCCACGTCGCAGGCTGTTGATTGGCATAGCATCTCAGGTACTGCTGCATGATGGCATTGACCCTCTCCGCTTGCCCGTTGGTCTGCGGGTGTCTCGCTGATGTCAGGTTGATTTTGACGTTCAGGAAGCCCATCAGCTTCTGCCAGAAATTCGAGATGAACTGGCGACCGCGGTCGGACAGTATAGACCGCGGCAGCCCGTGCACTTTGAAAACGTGATCTATGAACAGTTTGGCTGTTTGTTCTGCCGTGGCCACCTTCGCACACGGTATGAAGTGTGCCATCTTGGTGAACAAGTCCACCACCACTAGTACAGCCGTCTTGCCTCTCGAGCTGGGTAGATCCGTGACAAAGTCCAGGGCCACCCTCTCCCACGGTTCAAACGGCGTTTGCAGCGGTTCGAGCAGTCCCGCCGGTGGTTTGTGCACCGGCTTGGCCCTCTGGCAGGTGTCGCACCTCGCGACGTAGTCCGCGACTTCCCCTCTCAGTCTGGGCCACCAAAAGTCCCTTGCGACTAATTCCACCGTCTTGTCCGTGCCAAAGTGCCCGGCCGTGGGTGCGTCGTGCAACTGCTGCAGTACCTTGGCGCGAAGTTCATCTCCAGGCACGTAGATGGCCCCTTTACGTAAGAGCAAGCCGTCCCGTATCTGGAACTCGTCGCTCTTCGCCGTGCCCTTGTGCACCTCGGCCATCTTCGCCTGCGCGAATGAGTCGTCCTGCAACGCCCGCCGCACCGCCTCCAGGTCTACTGTGGCTGAAGCGCACGCCCACGCTGTTGGCGCGAAGATGTGCATGGCTGCCGCTGGCGTCGCCTCTTCGAGGTATTGCGGTTTTCGGGACAGTGCATCCGCCATGATGTTGGTGTCGCCTGGGACGTACTCTATTCGGAAATCGAAGTCAGCAAAGAACTCCGCCCAACGTATCTGCCTCTGGTTCAGGAACTTCGCCGTGCGCCAGTGCTCCAGATTCTTGTGGTCCGTGCAGACCTGCACCGTGTGCTTGGCGCCGATCAGGAAGTGCCTCCATGCTTTGAATTCTGCATGAATGGCAAGCAACTCCCTGTCCCAGATGGTGTAGTTCAGCTCCGACTTGCTGAGCTTTCTGGAGTAGAACGCTCCCGGTCTCCAGACCCCCTGTGGGTCCCTCTGCAGCAGGACAGCTCCCACTGCTCTATCGGACGCGTCTGTCTCTACCCGCATCGGTCTGCTGGGGTCGATATGCAGCAGTTGCTCTTCCGACGCGAAGAGACGCTTGAGTGCCTGAAAGGACTGCTCTGCCTGCTCCGTCCAGATGAATTTCTTTTTCTTGGAGCTTAGCGTGTCCGTAATAGCCGCCGTCTGCATCGCGAACCCTTTGATAAACTTGCGATAGAAGTTGGCGAAGCCGACAAACCGCTGGACCTCCT
Source organism: Podarcis bocagei (assembly GCF_964188305.1). Lineage (NCBI taxonomy): Eukaryota > Metazoa > Chordata > Lepidosauria > Squamata > Lacertidae > Podarcis > Podarcis bocagei. The sequence continues at coordinate 97,002 of NW_027670318.1, forward strand.
TCCGGTTGCGCGGGCTCTTCCAATCCAACACCGCTCGCACCTTGGCGCTGTCCATGGCTAGCCCCTTGTCCGACAACTTGTAACCCAAGAAATCCACCTCCGTCGTGTCGAACTGGCACTTCTCCAGTTTGGCGTACAGTCTATGCTGCTGCAACCTCTCCAGCACCTCCCGAACGTCTTGGTCATGCGCTTGCTGCGACTCGGAGAATATCAGGATGTCATCCAGAAAGCAGACACACTTCTTGTAGAGGAGTCCCGCCAACACATGATGCATGAAAGCTTGAAAACAGTGAGAACCGTTTTGCAATCCAAACGGCATCACTCTGTACTCGTAGGTGCCCAGAGGCGTGAACATGGCTGTCTTCCACTCATCGCCCTCCCTCATGCGGATGAGATTGTACGCCCCTCGCAGGTCCAACTTGGTAAACACGCGTCCCTTGCGCACCGTCGCCAGTAGGTCGTCAATCCTGGGCATGGGGAAATCAGAGGGCTTGGTCATCTTGTTCAAGAGGCGAAAATCCACCACCAGCCTCTTTTGGGGCGTGTCCTTCTTCTTCACAAAGAAAACAGGACTGCCCCCTACTGCCCTGGACTCCCGGATGAAACCGCGCTCCAAATTGTGATCTATGAACTGTTTGAGTTCCTGTAGTTCATCCTCAGACATGGAATACAGCCTCCCCTTCGGTAGCGTCGCCCCTGGTAGGAGGTCAATCTTGCAGTCATATTGCCTGTGCGGTGGTAACTTGTCTGCCTCCTTCTCGCAGAAGACCTCCAGAAAGTCTGCGTATTTGTGGGGGACTGCTTGCAACGTTCCCAACTGCAGTTGTGATTCCTCCTCCTCTCCCTCCTGTCCGGGCAGGATGCAGTGTTCTGCGCAGTAAGAGGAGCCGAAGATCAGCTGTCGCTGGTACCAAGCCAGTGTCGGACTGTGCCTGTCCAGCCAACTCATGCCCAACACAATGGGTGTGTCCGACAGTCGTGTGACGTTAAAACTGATGACTTCCCTGTGGTTGCCAAGGCGCATCACCATTGGCGGCGTTTGCTTCACCACCTGCCCCCCCAGCAACTCTCTGCCATCCACTGTGACGACTTGCAGGGGCAGAGTGGCCGGCAATAGCTGTATAGCGTGCTGCTCCACAAAATCCTGTGCTATAAAGTCTGCGTTGCTTCCAGAATCCACAGAAAGCGGGACTTCGATAGTGACGCCATCGGGCAGCTGGAGAGATGCTGTGAGTTGCACTACTGGTTTGGGTGGGAGGGGGTCTGTGGGTTGCAAGATCGCTGGGGACTGCTTCAGTGATGCGTCTGGCTGGGCCCCAGTGCCTCTGTCTCCAGCCAGACATCGTCGTTTCCCTGCTGGTGTTCGCTGTGTTGCGTGGCCGCTTTCACCGTTGCGGAGGCTGCAGTGTGCTTGGAGCTCCTCTGGGGACACTCTTTCGCCAAGTGTTGAGAGCTGTCGCATATATAACACTTCCTGGTCCCTCTAGGAGGTTTAGTCTTGACTGCCGCCGGTGCAGGGGCTCTGGTAGCTGACTGAGCCCTGGCTCCTCCCACCTCCATAGGTTCCACTCCCCCTCCTGGCGGAGGTGTAGATTGCGCACGCGTAGCGTCCCTGGGAACGAAAGAGAAACTTCTCGCTGCTTCGCGCCCTCCACGTCCTTCGTCTCTGCACCACGGACGTTCTTCCAGCCTCACCCCCACAGTCAGCGCCCTTTGGACCACCTCCTGCGTGCTCCGGGGCCTCTCCCCCCTCGCAATTTCGTCTTTAACAGCACTGCTTAATCCCTCCCAGAAGAGGTCTCTGACTGGGGGCGAATCCCGGTCCCATTCCAAGGCACTGACCAGCGCAAAAAAGCGGGCGTGATACTGACGTACGCTCGCCCTCCCTTGTTTCAGTCCATGAATCTCCCGTCGGGCAAGATCCACGTCAATGGTAGATAAAAAGCACGCATCCATCACTTTGATAAAGGCATCTGCATTCTGAAGCGCCGGATCTTTATCCCTCCACAAATTGCGTAGCCACGCTTTAGCATCCCCATGCAAATGGGATAGTATAAACCCCACTTTCTCTTCCTCATCCCTAAAGTCTTTCGCCAGCAGTTGCAGTGCGCACATTACGTCTGCTCGAAAATTGGGGTACTGTTGTAAATTCCCATCGAAGAGAGCCACAAGCCCTCCTGCTCTCCGTGCCAACCCAACCCCCTCAGGTCTGGGTCCTGGCTGCCCATGCTTAACCAATGCTTCAAACCTGGCGTGGAGATCTCTGTAGGCGGCTGCCGCATCCTCCTCCCTTTTCTTGGATGCCTGTACCTCCGCGTTCAATTGGGTCACTGCCTGTTGCAGCGCTGAAATTTTCTCTGCTTCCGTCATCTCTGCCAACCGTTGTGAGCTCGCTCCCAAACACCAATTTCCTCCTCTCGCTGCTTCTGCCTCCGCTGCGAGGTATCAGGTGTCCGAAGCTTAAATGAGACGGGTCTTACTGTCAGGGCTGCCACTCAGTCCCAGCTCACATAGGACCACGTTAGCCAGCGTTCAGGTTAAAAGAGTCTTTATTGGATTACAGCTTCCATTTCCAAACTGCAATATGCAGCCCTACTTCTTCTAGGTCAGACCGGCGAAGACCCGTCTGAGTCTCCGCCTCTAGCACACCAGCTTAATACCCTAGCCTTGCTCCACCTCCTGCGCCTTTCCCTCCGTCTCTGGGTCCTTCTGCCCCCCGGGGTCTCCTTTTTCCTACTCTCTTCTGACGCGGACCCCCCTGACCCTTCCGCCTCCTTGCGGCGGGCTTTGGGACCTGGTTCACTCTCTGGGCTGCTTACTGCGCCAGCTTCCGCTACATTTGAACTTGGCGCGCGCCCCCAACTCTCAACCTTCCTCTTGATCGTTTCGTCGCTCCCCGAGGTGGGCGTGACTACTCCTGACTCATGCCCTCCCTCCTTCTGAAAGCCTCCGGAACCCGATATCTGGTCCCCTTTCTCCCCGCTGTTCCCGTCTGGGTACGTGGGTCCCGAACTCCAACTGCTGCTCTCTGATTCCTCTCTGGACCCTTCTTCCTGGGGTGTCCCCCTGCTTTCCCCCCTTGCTCTGACTGCTGGCGCTCCCTTCTGGGAATCCTCGGACTCACTGGATAAGCTCGGCGATCTCGGTTCGTCATCGCCATTCATCTTTCCTTCGTATTCCTCCCCCTCGCTCTCTGTCTCCTCCCTTCTCTGCGTCTCTGCTTCTGAACCCCTGACACGCGCGTTCACAATTTCAGCAAAAATCTGACGTTCTGGAATTCACTCAAAAATGGTGCCAAACTGTTGCAAACGATCCCCTGAAAGGTTTTTCGGTGGAAAAAGATGGGTTTTTATCATAAAAACAGAATTAGCCCGCAAGGTCTGAACAACTTTTTTTAGAAAAAATCCCTAAGCCGCGCGGTCACAATTTCAGCAAAAATCTGACGTTCTGGAATTCACTCAAAAATGGTGCCAAACTGTTGCAAACGATCCCCTGAAAGGTTTTTCGGTGGAAACAGATGGGTTTTTATCATTGAAAAAGAATTTTCATGCAAGGTCTGAACAATTTTTTTAAAAAAAATCCCTAAGCCGCGCGGTCACAATTTCAGCAAAAATCTGACGTTCTGGAATTCACTCAAAAATGGTGCCAAACTGTTGCAAACGATCCCCTGAAAGGTTTTTCGGTGGAAACAGATGGGTTTTTATCATTGAAAAAGAATTTTCACGCAAGGTCTGAACAACTTTTTTTTGAAAAAATCCCTAATTTCAGCAAAAATCTGATGTTCTGGAATTCACTCAAAAATGGTGCCAAACTGTTGCAAACGATGACCTGAAAGGTTTTTCGGTGGAAACAGATGCGTTTTTATCATTGAAAAAGAATTTTCATGCAAGGTCTGAACAACTTTTTTTTGAAAAAATCCCTAAGCCGCGCGGTCACAATTTCAGCAAAAATCTGACGTTCTGGAATTCACTCAAAAATGGTGCCAAACTGTTGCAAACGATGACCTGAAAGGTTTTTCGGTGGAAACAGATGGGTTTTTATCATAAAAACAGCATTAGCCCGCAAGGTCTGAACAACTTTTTTTTGAAAAAATCCCTAAGCCGCGCGGTCACAATTTCAGCAAAAATCTGACGTTCTGGAATTCACTCAAAAATGGTGCCAAACTGTTGCAAACGATCCCCTGAAAGTTTTTTCGGTGGAAACAGATGGGTTTTTATCAATGAAAAAGAATTTTCACGCAAGGTCTGAACAACTTTTTTTTGAAAAAATCCCTAAGCCGCGCGGTCACAATTTCAGCAAAAATCTGACGTTCTGGAATTCACTCAAAAATGGTGCCAAACTGTTGCAAACGATCCCCTGAAAGGTTTTCCGGTGGAAACAGATGGGTTTTTATCATAAAAACAGAATTAGCCCGCAAGGTCTGAACAACTTTTTTTAGAAAAAATCCCAAAGCTGCGCGGTCACAATTTCAGCAAAAATCTGACGTTCTGGAATTCACTCAAAAATGGTGCCAAACTGTTGCAAACGATCCCCTGAAAGGTTTTTCGGTGGAAACAGATGGGTTTTTATCATTGAAAAAGAATTTTCACGCAAGGTCTGAACAACTTTTTTTTGAAAAAATCCCTAAGCCGCGCGGTCACAATTTCAGCAAAAATCTGACGTTCTGGAAGTCACTCAAAAATGGTGCCAAACTTTTGCAAACGATGACCTGAAAGGTTTTTCGGTGGAAACAGATGCGTTTTTATCATTGAAAAAGAATTTTCATGCAAGGTCTGAACAACTTTTTTTTGAAAAAATCCCTAAGCCGCGCGGTCACAATTTCAGCAAAAATCTGACGTTCTGGAATTCACTCAAAAATGGTGCCAAACTGTTGCAAACGATCCCCTGAAAGGTTTTCCGGTGGAAACAGATGGGTTTTTATCATAAAAACAGAATTAGCCCGCAAGGTCTGAACAACTTTTTTTTGAAAAAATCCCTAAGCCGCGCGGTCACAATTTCAGCAAAAATCTGACGTTCTGGAATTCACTCAAAAATGGTGCCAAACTGTTGCAAACGATCCCCTGAAAGTTTTTTCGGTGGAAACAGATGGGTTTTTATCAATGAAAAAGAATTTTCACGCAAGGTCTGAACAACTTTTTTTTGAAAAAATCCCTAAGCCGCGCGGTCACAATTTCAGCAAAAATCTGACGTTCTGGAATTCACTCAAAAATGGTGCCAAACTGTTGCAAACGATCCCCTGAAAGGTTTTCCGGTGGAAACAGATGGGTTTTTATCATAAAAACAGAATTAGCCCGCAAGGTCTGAACAACTTTTTTTAGAAAAAATCCCTAAGCCGCGCGGTCACAATTTCAGCAAAAATCTGACGTTCTGGAATTCACTCAAAAATGGTGCCAAACTGTTGCAAACGATCCCCTGAAAGGTTTTTCGGTGGAAACAGATGGGTTTTTATCATTGAAAAAGAATTTTCACGCAAGGTCTGAACAACTTTTTTTTGAAAAAATCCCTAAGCCGCGCGGTCACAATTTCAGCAAAAATCTGACGTTCTGGAAGTCACTCAAAAATGGTGCCAAACTTTTGCAAACGATGACCTGAAAGGTTTTTCGGTGGAAACAGATGCGTTTTTATCATTGAAAAAGAATTTTCATGCAAGGTCTGAACAACTTTTTTTTGAAAAAATCCCTAAGCCGCGCGGTCACAATTTCAGCAAAAATCTGACGTTCTGGAATTCACTCAAAAATGGTGCCAAACTGTTGCAAACGATCCCCTGAAAGGTTTTCCGGTGGAAACAGATGGGTTTTTATCATAAAAACAGAATTAGCCCGCAAGGTCTGAACAACTTTTTTTTGAAAAAATCCCTAAGCCGCGCGGTCACAATTTCAGCAAAAATCTGACGTTCTGGAATTCACTCAAAAATGGTGCCAAACTGTTGCAAACGATCCCCTGAAAGTTTTTTCGGTGGAAACAGATGGGTTTTTATCAATGAAAAAGAATTTTCACGCAAGGTCTGAACAACTTTTTTTTGAAAAAATCCCTAAGCCGCGCGGTCACAATTTCAGCAAAAATCTGACGTTCTGGAATTCACTCAAAAATGGTGCCAAACTGTTGCAAACGATCCCCTGAAAGGTTTTCCGGTGGAAACAGATGGGTTTTTATCATAAAAACAGAATTAGCCCGCAAGGTCTGAACAACTTTTTTTAGAAAAAATCCCAAAGCTGCGCGGTCACAATTTCAGCAAAAATCTGACGTTCTGGAATTCACTCAAAAATGGTGCCAAACTGTTGCAAACGATCCCCTGAAAGGTTTTTCGGTGGAAACAGATGGGTTTTTATCATTGAAAAAGAATTTTCACGCAAGGTCTGAACAACTTTTTTTTGAAAAAATCCCTAAGCCGCGCGGTCACAATTTCAGCAAAAATCTGACGTTCTGGAAGTCACTCAAAAATGGTGCCAAACTTTTGCAAACGATGACCTGAAAGGTTTTTCGGTGGAAACAGATGCGTTTTTATCATTGAAAAAGAATTTTCATGCAAGGTCTGAACAACTTTTTTTTGAAAAAATCCCTAAGCCGCGCGGTCACAATTTCAGCAAAAATCTGACGTTCTGGAATTCACTCAAAAATGGTGCCAAACTGTTGCAAACGATCCCCTGAAAGGTTTTCCGGTGGAAACAGATGGGTTTTTATCATTGAAAAAGAATTTTCATGCAAGGTCTGAACAACTTTTTTTTGAAAAAATCCCTAAGCCGCGCGCTCACAATTTCAGCAAAAATCTGACGTTCTGGAATTCACTCAAAAATGGTGCCAAACTGTTGCAAACGATCCCCTGAAAGGTTTTTCGGTGGAAAAAGATGGGTTTTTATCATAAAAACAGAATTAGCCCGCAAGGTCTGAACAACTTTTTTTTGAAAAAATCCCTAAGCCGCGCGGTCACAATTTCAGAAAAAATCTGACGTTCTGGAATTCACTCAAAAATGGTGCCAAACTGTTGCAAACGATCCCCTGAAAGGTTTTTCGGTGGAAACAGATGGGTTTTTATCATTGAAAAAGAATTTTCACGCAAGGTCTGAACAACTTTTTTTTGAAAAAATCCCTTAGCTGCGCGGTCACAATTTCAGCAAAAATCTGACGTTCTGGAATTCACTCAAAAATGGTGCCAAACTGTTGCAAACGATCCCCTGAAAGGTTTTTCGGTGGAAACAGATGGGTTTTTATCATTGAAAAAGAATTTTCATGCAAGGTCTGAACAACTTTTTTTTGAAAAAATCCCTAAGCCGCGCGGTCACAATTTCAGCAAAAATCTGACGTTCTGGAATTCACTCAAAAATGGTGCCAAACTGTTGCAAACGATCCCCTAAAAGGTTTTTCGGTGGAAAAAGATGGGTTTTTATCATAAAAACAGAATTAGCCCGCAAGGTCTGAACAACTTTTTTTTGAAAAAATCCCTAAGCCGCGCGGTCACAATTTCAGCAAAAATCTGACGTTCTGGAATTCACTCAAAAATGGTGCCAAACTGTTGCAAACGATCCCCTGAAAGGTTTTTCGGTGGAAACAGATGGGTTTTTATCATTGAAAAAGAATTTTCATGCAAGGTCTGAACAACTTTTTTTTGAAAAAATCCCTAAGCCGCGCGGTCACAATTTCAGCAAAAATCTGACGTTCTGGAATTCACTTAAAAATGGTGCCAAACTGTTGCAAACGATCCCCTGAAAGGTTTTTCGGTGGAAAAAGATGGGTTTTTATCATAAAAACAGAATTAGCCCGCAAGGTCTGAACAACTTTTTTTTGAAAAAATCCCTAAGCCGCGCGGTCACAATTTCAGCAAAAATCTGACGTTCTGGAATTCACTCAAAAATGGTGCCAAACTGTTGCAAACGATCCCCTGAAAGTTTTTTCGGTGGAAACAGATGGGTTTTTATCATTGAAAAAGAATTTTCACGCAAGGTCTGAACAACTTTTTTTTGAAAAAATCCCTAAGCCGCGCGGTCACAATTTCAGCAAAAATCTGACGTTCTGGAATTCACTCAAAAATGGTGCCAAACTGTTGCAAACGATCCCCTGAAAGGTTTTTCGGTGGAAACAGATGGGTTTTTATCATAAAAACAGAATTAGCCCGCAAGGTCTGAACAACTTTTTTTTGAAAAAATCCCTAAGCCGCGCGGTCACAATTTCAGCAAAAATCTGACGTTCTGGAATTCACTCAAAAATGGTACCAAACTGTTGCAAACGATCCCCTGAAAGGTTTTTCGGTGGAAACAGATGGGTTTTTATCATTGAAAAAGAATTTTCATGCAAGATCTGAATAACTTTTTTTTGAAAAAATCCCTAAGCCGCGCGGTCACAATTTCAGCAAAAATCTGACGTTCTGGAATTCACTCAAAAATGGTGCCAAACTGTTGCAAACGATCCCCTGAAAGGTTTTTCGGTGGAAACAGATGGGTTTTTATCATAAAAACAGAATTAGCCCGCAAGGTCTGAACAACTTTTTTTTGAAAAAATCCCTAAGCCGCGCGGTCACAATTTCAGCAAAAATCTGACGTTCTGGAATTCACTCAAAAATGGTGCCAAACTGTTGCAAACGATCCCCTGAAAGGTTTTTCGGTGGAAACAGATGGGTTTTTATCATTGAAAAAGAATTTTCATGCAAGGTCTGAACAACTTTTTTTTGAAAAAATCCCTAAGCCGCGCGGTCACAATTTCAGCAAAAATCTGACGTTCTGGAATTCACTCAAAAATGGTGCCAAACTGTTGCAAACGATCCCCTGAAAGGTTTTTCGGTGGAAACAGATGGGTTTTTATCATTGAAAAAGAATTTTCACGCAAGGTCTGAACAACTTTTTTTTGAAAAAATCCCTAAGCCGCGCGGTCACAATTTCAGCAAAAATCTGACGTTCTGGAATTCACTCAAAAATGGTGCCAAACTGTTGCAAACGATCCCCTGAAAGGTTTTTCGGTGGAAACAGATGGGTTTTTATCATTGAAAAAGAATTTTCACGCAAGGTCTGAACAACTTTTTTTTGAAAAAATCCCTAAGCCGCGCGGTCACAATTTCAGCAAAAATCTGACGTTCTGGAATTCACTCAAAAATGGTGCCAAACTGTTGCAAACGATCCCCTGAAAGGTTTTCCGGTGGAAACAGATGGGTTTTTATCATAAAAACAGAATTAGCCCGCAAGGTCTGAACAACTTTTATTTGAAAAAATCCCTAAGCCGCGCGGTCACAATTTCAGCAAAAATCTGACGTTCTGGAATTCACTCAAAAATGGTGCCAAACTGTTGCAAACGATCCCCTGAAAGTTTTTTCGGTGGAAACAGATGGGTTTTTATCATTGAAAAAGAATTTTCACGCAAGGTCTGAACAACTTTTTTTTGAAAAAATCCCTAAGCCGCGCGGTCACAATTTCAGCAAAAATCTGACGTTCTGGAATTCACTCAAAAATGGTGCCAAACTGTTGCAAACGATCCCCTGAAAGGTTTTTCGGTGGAAACAGATGGGTTTTTATCATTGAAAAAGAATTTTCATGCAAGGTCTGAACAACTTTTTTTAGAAAAAATCCCTAAGCCGCGCGGTCACAATTTCAGCAAAAATCTGACGTTCTGGAATTCACTCAAAAATGGTGCCAAACTGTTGCAAACGATCCCCTAAAAGGTTTTTCGGTGGAAAAAGATGGGTTTTTATCATAAAAACAGAATTAGCCCGCAAGGTCTGAACAACTTTTTTTTGAAAAAATCCCTAAGCCGCGCGGTCACAATTTCAGCAAAAATCTGACGTTCTGGAATTCACTCAAAAATGGTGCCAAACTGTTGCAAACGATCCCCTGAAAGGTTTTTCGGTGGAAACAGATGGGTTTTTATCATTGAAAAAGAATTTTCATGCAAGGTCTGAACAACTTTTTTTTGAAAAAATCCCTAAGCCGCGCGGTCACAATTTCAGCAAAAATCTGACGTTCTGGAATTCACTTAAAAATGGTGCCAAACTGTTGCAAACGATCCCCTGAAAGGTTTTTCGGTGGAAAAAGATGGGTTTTTATCATAAAAACAGAATTAGCCCGCAAGGTCTGAACAACTTTTTTTTTGAAAAAATCCCTAAGCCGCGCGGTCACAATTTCAGCAAAAATCTGACGTTCTGGAATTCACTCAAAAATGGTGCCAAACTGTTGCAAACGATCCCCTGAAAGGTTTTTCGGTGGAAACAGATGGGTTTTTATAATTGAAAAAGAATTTTCATGCAAGGTCTGAACAACTTTTTTTTGAAAAAATCCCTAAGCCGCGCGGTCACAATTTCAGCAAAAATCTGACGTTCTGGAATTCACTCAAAAATGGTGCCAAACTGTTGCAAACGATCCCCTGAAAGGTTTTTCGGTGGAAACAGATGGGTTTTTATCATTGAAAAAGAATTTTCATGCAAGGTCTGAACAACTTTTTTTTGAAAAAATCCCTAAGCCGCGCGGTCACAATTTCAGCAAAAATCTGACGTTCTGGAATTCACTCAAAAATGGTGCCAAACTGTTGCAAACGATCCCCTGAAAGGTTTTCCGGTGGAAACAGATGGGTTTTTATCATAAAAACAGAATTAGCCCGCAAGGTCTGAACAACTTTTTTTAGAAAAAATCCCTAAGCCGCGCGGTCACAATTTCAGCAAAAATCTGACGTTCTGGAATTCACTCAAAAATGGTGCCAAACTGTTGCAAACGATCCCCTGAAAGGTTTTTCGGTGGAAACAGATGGGTTTTTATCATAAAAACAGAATTAGCCCGCAAGGTCTGAACAACTTTTTTTAGAAAAAATCCCTAAGCCGCGCGGTCACAATTTCAGCAAAAATCTGACGTTCTGGAATTCACTCAAAAATGGTGCCAAACTGTTGCAAACGATCCCCTGAAAGGTTTTCCGGTGGAAACAGATGGGTTTTTATCATAAAAACAGAATTAGCCCGCAAGGTCTGAACAACTTTTTTTTGAAAAAATCCCTAAGCCGCGCGGTCACAATTTCAGCAAAAATCTGACGTTCTGGAATTCACTCAAAAATGGTGCCAAACTGTTGCAAACGATCCCCTGAAAGTATTTTCGGTGGAAACAGATGGGTTTTTATCATTGAAAAAGAATTTTCACGCAAGGTCTGAACAACTTTTTTTTGAAAAAATCCCTAAGCCGCGCGGTCACAATTTCAGCAAAAATCTGACGTTCTGGAATTCACTCAAAAATGGTGCCAAACTGTTGCAAACGATCCCCTGAAAGGTTTTTCGGTGGAAACAGATGGGTTTTTATCATAAAAACAGAATTAGCCCGCAAGGTCTGAACAACTTTTTTTAGAAAAAATCCCTAAGCCGCGCGGTCACAATTTCAGCAAAAATCTGACGTTCTGGAATTCACTCAAAAATGGTGCCAAACTGTTGCAAACGATCCCCTGAAAGGTTTTTCGGTGGAAACAGATGGGTTTTTATCATTGAAAAAGAATTTTCATGCAAGATCTGAATAACTTTTTTTTGAAAAAATCCCTAAGCCGCGCGGTCACAATTTCAGCAAAAATCTGACGTTCTGGAATTCACTCAAAAATGGTGCCAAACTGTTGCAAACGATCCCCTGAAAGGTTTTTCGGTGGAAACAGATGGGTTTTTATCATAAAAACAGAATTAGCCCGCAAGGTCTGAACAACTTTTTTTTGAAAAAATCCCTAAGCCGCGCGGTCACAATTTCAGCAAAAATCTGACGTTCTGGAATTCACTCAAAAATGGTGCCAAACTGTTGCAAACGATGACCTGAAAGGTTTTTCGGTGGAAAAAGATGGGTTTTTATCATAAAAACAGAATTAGCCCCCAAGGTCTGAACAACTTTTTTTAGAAAAAATCCCTAAGCCGCGCGGTCACAATTTCAGCAAAAATCTGACGTTCTGGAATTCACTCAAAAATGGTGCCAAACTGTTGCAAACGATCCCCTGAAAGGTTTTCCGGTGGAAACAGATGGGTTTTTATCATAAAAACAGAATTAGCCCGCAAGGTCTGAACAACTTTTATTTGAAAAAATCCCTAAGCCGCGCGGTCACAATTTCAGCAAAAATCTGACGTTCTGGAATTCACTCAAAAATGGTGCCAAACTGTTGCAAACGATCCCCTGAAAGTTTTTTCGGTGGAAACAGATGGGTTTTTATCATTGAAAAAGAATTTTCACGCAAGGTCTGAACAACTTTTTTTTGAAAAAATCCCTAAGCCGCGCGGTCACAATTTCAGCAAAAATCTGACGTTCTGGAATTCACTCAAAAATGGTGCCAAACTGTTGCAAACGATCCCCTGAAAGGTTTTTCGGTGGAAACAGATGGGTTTTTATCATTGAAAAAGAATTTTCATGCAAGGTCTGAACAACTTTTTTTAGAAAAAATCCCTAAGCCGCGCGGTCACAATTTCAGCAAAAATCTGACGTTCTGGAATTCACTCAAAAATGGTGCCAAACTGTTGCAAACGATCCCCTAAAAGGTTTTTCGGTGGAAAAAGATGGGTTTTTATCATAAAAACAGAATTAGCCCGCAAGGTCTGAACAACTTTTTTTTGAAAAAATCCCTAAGCCGCGCGGTCACAATTTCAGCAAAAATCTGACGTTCTGGAATTCACTCAAAAATGGTGCCAAACTGTTGCAAACGATCCCCTGAAAGTTTTTTCGGTGGAAACAGATGGGTTTTTATCATTGAAAAAGAATTTTCACGCAAGGTCTGAACAACTTTTTTTTGAAAAAATCCCTAAGCCGCGCGGTCACAATTTCAGCAAAAATCTGACGTTCTGGAATTCACTCAAAAATGGTGCCAAACTGTTGCAAACGATCCCCTGAAAGGTTTTTCGGTGGAAACAGATGGGTTTTTATCATAAAAACAGAATTAGCCCGCAAGGTCTGAACAACTTTTTTTTGAAAAAATCCCTAAGCCGCGCGGTCACAATTTCAGCAAAAATCTGACGTTCTGGAATTCACTCAAAAATGGTACCAAACTGTTGCAAACGATCCCCTGAAAGGTTTTTCGGTGGAAACAGATGGGTTTTTATCATTGAAAAAGAATTTTCATGCAAGATCTGAATAACTTTTTTTTGAAAAAATCCCTAAGCCGCGCGGTCACAATTTCAGCAAAAATCTGACGTTCTGGAATTCACTCAAAAATGGTGCCAAACTGTTGCAAACGATCCCCTGAAAGGTTTTTCGGTGGAAACAGATGGGTTTTTATCATAAAAACAGAATTAGCCCGCAAGGTCTGAACAACTTTTTTTTGAAAAAAATCCCTAAGCCGCGCGGTCACAATTTCAGCAAAAATCTGACGTTCTGGAATTCACTCAAAAATGGTGCCAAACTGTTGCAAACGATCCCCTGAAAGGTTTTTCGGTGGAAACAGATGGGTTTTTATCATTGAAAAAGAATTTTCATGCAAGGTCTGAACAACTTTTTTTTGAAAAAATCCCTAAGCCGCGCGGTCACAATTTCAGCAAAAATCTGACGTTCTGGAATTCACTCAAAAATGGTGCCAAACTGTTGCAAACGATCCCCTGAAAGGTTTTTCGGTGGAAACAGATGGGTTTTTATCATTGAAAAAGAATTTTCACGCAAGGTCTGAACAACTTTTTTTGAAAAAATCCCTAAGCCGCGCGGTCACAATTTCAGCAAAAATCTGACGTTCTGGAATTCACTCAAAAATGGTGCCAAACTGTTGCAAACGATCCCCTGAAAGGTTTTTCGGTGGAAACAGATGGGTTTTTATCATTGAAAAAGAATTTTCACGCAAGGTCTGAACAACTTTTTTTTGAAAAAATCCCTAAGCCGCGCGGTCACAATTTCAGCAAAATCTGACGTTCTGGAATTCACTCAAAAATGGTGCCAAACTGTTGCAAACGATCCCCTGAAAGGTTTTCCGGTGGAAACAGATGGGTTTTTATCATAAAAACAGAATTAGCCCGCAAGGTCTGAACAACTTTTATTTGAAAAAATCCCTAAGCCGCGCGGTCACAATTTCAGCAAAAATCTGACGTTCTGGAATTCACTCAAAAATGGTGCCAAACTGTTGCAAACGATCCCCTGAAAGTTTTTTCGGTGGAAACAGATGGGTTTTTATCATTGAAAAAGAATTTTCACGCAAGGTCTGAACAACTTTTTTTTGAAAAAATCCCTAAGCCGCGCGGTCACAATTTCAGCAAAAATCTGACGTTCTGGAATTCACTCAAAAATGGTGCCAAACTGTTGCAAACGATCCCCTGAAAGGTTTTTCGGTGGAAACAGATGGGTTTTTATCATTGAAAAAGAATTTCATGCAAGGTCTGAACAACTTTTTTTAGAAAAAATCCCTAAGCCGCGCGGTCACAATTTCAGCAAAAATCTGACGTTCTGGAATTCACTCAAAAATGGTGCCAAACTGTTGCAAACGATCCCCTAGAAAGGTTTTTTCGTGGAAAAAGATGGGTTTTTATCATAAAAACAGAATTAGCCCGCAAGGTCTGAACAACTTTTTTTTGAAAAAATCCCTAAGCCGCGCGGTCACAATTTCAGCAAAAATCTGACGTTCTGGAATTCACTCAAAAATGGTGCCAAACTGTTGCAAACGATCCCCTGAAAGGTTTTTCGGTGGAAACAGATGGGTTTTTATCATTGAAAAAGAATTTTCATGCAAGGTCTGAACAACTTTTTTTTGAAAAAATCCCTAAGCCGCGCGGTCACAATTTCAGCAAAAATCTGACGTTCTGGAATTCACTTAAAAATGGTGCCAAACTGTTGCAAACGATCCCCTGAAAGGTTTTTCGGTGGAAAAAGATGGGTTTTTATCATAAAAACAGAATTAGCCCGCAAGGTCTGAACAACTTTTTTTTTGAAAAAATCCCTAAGCCGCGCGGTCACAATTTCAGCAAAAATCTGACGTTCTGGAATTCACTCAAAAATGGTGCCAAACTGTTGCAAACGATCCCCTGAAAGGTTTTTCGGTGGAAACAGATGGGTTTTTATAATTGAAAAAGAATTTTCATGCAAGGTCTGAACAACTTTTTTTTGAAAAAATCCCTAAGCCGCGCGGTCACAATTTCAGCAAAAATCTGACGTTCTGGAATTCACTCAAAAATGGTGCCAAACTGTTGCAAACGATCCCCTGAAAGGTTTTTCGGTGGAAACAGATGGGTTTTTATCATTGAAAAAGAATTTTCATGCAAGGTCTGAACAACTTTTTTTTGAAAAAATCCCTAAGCCGCGCGGTCACAATTTCAGCAAAAATCTGACGTTCTGGAATTCACTCAAAAATGGTGCCAAACTGTTGCAAACGATCCCCTGAAAGGTTTTCCGGTGGAAACAGATGGGTTTTTATCATAAAAACAGAATTAGCCCGCAAGGTCTGAACAACTTTTTTTAGAAAAAATCCCTAAGCCGCGCGGTCACAATTTCAGCAAAAATCTGACGTTCTGGAATTCACTCAAAAATGGTGCCAAACTGTTGCAAACGATCCCCTGAAAGGTTTTTCGGTGGAAACAGATGGGTTTTTATCATAAAAACAGAATTAGCCCGCAAGGTCTGAACAACTTTTTTTAGAAAAAATCCCTAAGCCGCGCGGTCACAATTTCAGCAAAAATCTGACGTTCTGGAATTCACTCAAAAATGGTGCCAAACTGTTGCAAACGATCCCCTGAAAGGTTTTCCGGTGGAAACAGATGGGTTTTTATCATAAAAACAGAATTAGCCCGCAAGGTCTGAACAACTTTTTTTTGAAAAAATCCCTAAGCCGCGCGGTCACAATTTCAGCAAAAATCTGACGTTCTGGAATTCACTCAAAAATGGTGCCAAACTGTTGCAAACGATCCCCTGAAAGTATTTTCGGTGGAAACAGATGGGTTTTTATCATTGAAAAAGAATTTTCACGCAAGGTCTGAACAACTTTTTTTTGAAAAAATCCCTAAGCCGCGCGGTCACAATTTCAGCAAAAATCTGACGTTCTGGAATTCACTCAAAAATGGTGCCAAACTGTTGCAAACGATCCCCTGAAAGGTTTTTCGGTGGAAACAGATGGGTTTTTATCATAAAAACAGAATTAGCCCGCAAGGTCTGAACAACTTTTTTTAGAAAAAATCCCTAAGCCGCGCGGTCATAATTTCAGCAAAAATCTGACGTTCTGGAATTGACTCAAAAATGGTGCCAAACTGTTGCAAACGATCCCCTGAAAGGTTTTTCGGTGGAAACAGATGGGTTTTTATCATTGAAAAAGAATTTTCATGCAAGATCTGAATAACTTTTTTTTGAAAAAATCCCTAAGCCGCGCGGTCACAATTTCAGCAAAAATCTGACGTTCTGGAATTCACTCAAAAATGGTGCCAAACTGTTGCAAACGATCCCCTGAAAGGTTTTTCGGTGGAAACAGATGGGTTTTTATCATAAAAACAGAATTAGCCCGCAAGGTCTGAACAACTTTTTTTTGAAAAAATCCCTAAGCCGCGCGGTCACAATTTCAGCAAAAATCTGACGTTCTGGAATTCACTCAAAAATGGTGCCAAACTGTTGCAAACGATGACCTGAAAGGTTTTTCGGTGGAAAAAGATGGGTTTTTATCATAAAAACAGAATTAGCCCCCAAGGTCTGAACAACTTTTTTTAGAAAAAATCCCTAAGCCGCGCGGTCACAATTTCAGCAAAAATCTGACGTTCTGGAATTCACTCAAAAATGGTGCCAAACTGTTGCAAACGATCCCCTGAAAGGTTTTCCGGTGGAAACAGATGGGTTTTTATCATAAAAACAGAATTAGCCCGCAAGGTCTGAACAACTTTTATTTGAAAAAATCCCTAAGCCGCGCGGTCACAATTTCAGCAAAAATCTGACGTTCTGGAATTCACTCAAAAATGGTGCCAAACTGTTGCAAACGATCCCCTGAAAGTTTTTTCGGTGGAAACAGATGGGTTTTTATCATTGAAAAAGAATTTTCACGCAAGGTCTGAACAACTTTTTTTTGAAAAAATCCCTAAGCCGCGCGGTCACAATTTCAGCAAAAATCTGACGTTCTGGAATTCACTCAAAAATGGTGCCAAACTGTTGCAAACGATCCCCTGAAAGGTTTTTCGGTGGAAACAGATGGGTTTTTATCATAAAAACAGAATTAGCCCGCAAGGTCTGAACAACTTTTTTTAGAAAAAATCCCTAAGCCGCGCGGTCACAATTTCAGCAAAAATCTGACGTTCTGGAATTCACTCAAAAATGGTGCCAAACTGTTGCAAACGATCCCCTGAAAGGTTTTCCGGTGGAAACAGATGGGTTTTTATCATAAAAACAGAATTAGCCCGCAAGGTCTGAACAACTTTTTTAAAAAAAAATCCCTAAGCCGCGCGGTCACAATTTCAGCAAAAATCTGACGTTCTGGAATTCACTCAAAAATGGTGCTAAACTGTTGCAAACGATCCCCTGAAAGGTTTTTCGGTGGAAACAGATGGGTTTTTATCATTGAAAAAGAATTTTCACGCAAGGTCTGAACAACTTTTTTTTGAAAAAATCCCTAGCCGCGCGGTCACAATTTCAGCAAAAATCTGACGTTCTGGAATTCACTCAAAAATGGTGCCAAACTGTTGCAAACGATCCCCTGAAAGGTTTTCCGGTGGAAACAGATGGGTTTTTATCATAAAAACAGAATTAGCCCGCAAGGTCTGAACAACTTTTTTTTAAAAAAATCCCTAAGCCGCGCGGTCACAATTTTAGCAAAAATCTGACATTCTGGAATTCACTCAAAAATGGTGCCAAACTGTTGCAAACGATCCCCTGAAAGGTTTTTCGGTGGAAACAGATTGGTTTTTATCATTGAAAAAGAATTTTCACGCAAGGTCTGAACAACTTTTTTAAGAAAAAATCCCTAAGCCGCGCGGTCACAATTTCAGCAAAAATCTGACGTTCTGGAATTCACTCAAAAATGGTGCGAAACTGTTGCAAACGATCCCCTGAAAGGTTTTCCGGTGGAAACAGATGGGTTTTCATCAATGAAAAAGAATTTTCACGCAAGGTCTGAACAACTTTTTAAAGAAAAAATCCCTAAGCCGCGCGGTCACAATTTCAGCAAAAATCTGACGTTCTGGAATTCACTCAAAAATGGTGCCAAACTGTTGCAAACGATCCCCTGAAAGGTTTTCCGGTGGAAACAGATGGGTTTTTATCATAAAAACAGAATTAGCCCGCAAGGTCTGAACAACTTTTTTTAGAAAAAATCCCTAAGCCGCGCGGTCACAATTTCAGCAAAAATCTGACGTTCTGGAATTCACTCAAAAATGGTGCCAAACTGTTGCAAACGATCCCCTGAAAGGTTTTTCGGTGGAAACAGATGGGTTTTTATCATAAAAACAGAATTAGCCCGCAAGGTCTGAACAACTTTTTTTAGAAAAAATCCCTAAGCCGCGCGGTCACAATTTCAGCAAAAATCTGACGTTCTGGAATTCACTCAAAAATGGTGCCAAACTGTTGCAAACGATCCCCTGAAAGGTTTTCCGGTGGAAACAGATGGGTTTTTATCATAAAAACAGAATTAGCCCGCAAGGTCTGAACAACTTTTTTAAAAAAAATCCCTAAGCCGCGCGGTCACAATTTCAGCAAAAATCTGACGTTCTGGAATTCACTCAAAAATGGTGCCAAACTGTTGCAAACGATCCCCTGAAAGGTTTTTCGGTGGAAACAGATGGGTTTTTATCATTGAAAAAGAATTTTCACGCAAGGTCTGAACAACTTTTTTTGAAAAAATCCCTAAGCCGCGCGGTCACAATTTCAGCAAAAATCTGACGTTCTGGAATTCACTCAAAAATGGTGCCAAACTGTTGCAAACGATCCCCTGAAAGGTTTTCCGGTGGAAACAGATGGGTTTTTATCATAAAAACAGAATTAGCCCGCAAGGTCTGAACAACTTTTTTTTAAAAAAATCCCTAAGCCGCGCGGTCACAATTTTAGCAAAAATCTGACATTCTGGAATTCACTCAAAAATGGTGCCAAACTGTTGCAAACGATCCCCTGAAAGGTTTTTCGGTGGAAACAGATTGGTTTTTATCATTGAAAAAGAATTTTCACGCAAGGTCTGAACAACTTTTTTAAGAAAAAATCCCTAAGCCGCGCGGTCACAATTTCAGCAAAAATCTGACGTTCTGGAATTCACTCAAAAATGGTGCGAAACTGTTGCAAACGATCCCCTGAAAGGTTTTCCGGTGGAAACAGATGGGTTTTCATCAATGAAAAAGAATTTTCACGCAAGGTCTGAACAACTTTTTTAAGAAAAAATCCCTAAGCCGCGCGGTCACAATTTCAGCAAAAATCTGACGTTCTGGAATTCACTCAAAAATGGTGCCAAACTGTTGCAAACGATCCCCTGAAAGGTTTTTCGGTGGAAAAAGATGGGTTTTTATCATAAAAACAGAATTAGCCCGCAAGGTCTGAACAACTTTTTTTAGAAAAAATCCCTAAGCCGCGCGGTCACAATTTCAGCAAAAATCTGACGTTCTGGAATTCACTCAAAAATGGTGCCAAACTGTTGCAAACGATCCCCTGAAAGGTTTTTCGGTGGAAACAGATGGGTTTTTATCATTGAAAAAGAATTTTCATGCAAGGTCTGAACAACTTTTTTTTGAAAAAATCCCTAAGCCGCGCGGTCACAATTTCAGCAAAAATCTGACGTTCTGGAATTCACTCAAAAATGGTGCCAAACTGTTGCAAACGATCCCCTGAAAGGTTTTTCGGTGGAAACAGATGGGTTTTTATCATTGAAAAAGAATTTTCATGCAAGGTCTGAACAACTCTTTTTTGAAAAAATCCCTAAGCCGCGCGGTCACAATTTCAGCAAAAATCTGACGTTCTGGAATTCACTCAAAAATGGTGCCAAACTGTTGCAAACGATCCCCTGAAAGGTTTTCCGGTGGAAACAGATGGGTTTTTATCATAAAAACAGAATTAGCCCGCAAGGTCTGAACAACTTTTTTTAGAAAAAATCCCTAAGCCGCGCGGTCACAATTTCAGCAAAAATCTGACGTTCTGGAATTCACTCAAAAATGGTGCCAAACTGTTGCAAACGATCCCCTGAAAGGTTTTCCGGTGGAAACAGATGGGTTTTTATCATAAAAACAGAATTAGCCCGCAAGGTCTGAACAACTTTTTTAAAAAAAAATCCCTAAGCCGCGCGGTCACAATTTCAGCAAAAATCTGACGTTCTGGAATTCACTCCAAAATGGTGCCAAACTGTTGCAAACGATCCCCTGAAAGGTTTTTCGGTGGAAACAGATGGGTTTTTATCATTGAAAAAGAATTTTCACGCAAGGTCTGAACAACTTTTTTTTGAAAAAATACCTAAGCCGCGCGGTCACAATTTCAGCAAAAATCTGACGTTCTGGAATTCACTCAAAAATGGTGCCAAACTGTTGCAAACGATCCCCTGAAAGGTTTTTCGGTGGAAACAGATGGGTTTTTATCAATGAAAAAGAATTTTCACGCAAGGTCTGAACAATTTTTTTTGAAAAAATCCCTAAGCCGCGCGGTCACAATTTCAGAAAAAATCTGACGTTCTGGAAATCACTCAAAAATGGTGCCAAACTGTTGCAAACGATCCCCTGAAAGTTTTTTCGGTGGAAACAGATGGGTTTTTTATCAATGAAAAAGAATTTTCACGCAAGGTCTGAACAACTTTTTTTTAAAAAAATCCCTAAGCCGCGCGGTCACAATTTCAGCAAAAATCTGACGTTCTGGAATTCACTCAAAAATGGTGCCAAACTCTTGCAAACGATCCCCTGAAAGGTTTTCCGGTGGAAACAGATGGGTTTTCATCAATGAAAAAGAATTTTCACGCAAGGTCTGAACAACTTTTTTAAGAAAAAATCCCTAAGCCGCGCGGTCACAATTTCAGCAAAAATCTGACGTTCTGGAATTCACTCAAAAATGGTGCCAAACTGTTGCAAACGATCCCCTGAAAGGTTTTTCGGTGGAAACAGATGGGTTTTCATCAATGAAAAAGAATTTTCACGCAAGGTCTGAACAACTTTTTAAAGAAAAAATCCCTAAGCCGCGCGGTCACAATTTCAGCAAAAATCTGACGTTCTGGAATTCACTCAAAAATGGTGCCAAACTGTTGCAAACGATCCCCTGAAAGGTTTTTCGGTGGAAAAAGATGGGTTTTTATCATAAAAACAGAATTAGCCCGCAAGGTCTGAACAACTTTTTTTAGAAAAAATCCCTAAGCCGCGCGGTCACAATTTCAGCAAAAATCTGACGTTCTGGAATTCACTCAAAAATGGTGCCAAACTGTTGCAAACGATCCCCTGAAAGGTTTTTCGGTGGAAACAGATGGGTTTTTATCATTGAAAAAGAATTTTCATGCAAGGTCTGAACAACTTTTTTTTGAAAAAATCCCTAAGCCGCGCGGTCACAATTTCAGCAAAAATCTGACGTTCTGGAATTCACTTAAAAATGGTGCCAAACTGTTGCAAATGATCCCCTGAAAGGTTTTTCGGTGGAAAAAGATGGGTTTTTATCATAAAAACAGAATTTGCCCGCAAGGTCTGAACAACTTTTTTTTTGAAAAAATCCCTAAGCCGCGCGGTCACAATTTCAGCAAAAATCTGACGTTCTGGAATTCACTCAAAAATGGTGCCAAACTGTTGCAAACGATCCCCTGAAAGGTTTTTCGGTGGAAACAGATGGGTTTTTATCATTGAAAAAGAATTTTCATGCAAGGTCTGAACAACTTTTTTTTGAAAAAATCCCTAAGCCGCGCGGTCACAATTTCAGCAAAAATCTGACGTTCTGGAATTCACTCAAAAATGGTGCCAAACTGTTGCAAACGATCCCCTGAAAGGTTTTCCGGTGGAAACAGATGGGTTTTTATCATAAAAACAGAATTAGCCCGCAAGGTCTGAACAACTTTTTTTAGAAAAAATCCCTAAGCCGCGCGGTCACAATTTCAGCAAAAATCTGACGTTCTGGAATTCACTCAAAAATGGTGCCAAACTGTTGCAAACGATCCCCTGAAAGGTTTTTCGGTGGAAACAGATGGGTTTTTATCATAAAAACAGAATTAGCCCGCAAGGTCTGAACAACTTTTTTTAGAAAAAATCCCTAAGCCGCGCGGTCACAATTTCAGCAAAAATCTGACGTTCTGGAATTCACTCAAAAATGGTGCCAAACTGTTGCAAACGATCCCCTGAAAGGTTTTCCGGTGGAAACAGATGGGTTTTTATCATAAAAACAGAATTAGCCCGCAAGGTCTGAACAACTTTTTAAAAAAAAAATCCCTAAGCCGCGCGGTCACAATTTCAGCAAAAATCTGACGTTCTGGAATTCACTCAAAAATGGTGCCAAACTGTTGCAAACGATCCCCTGAAAGGTTTTTCGGTGGAAACAGATGGGTTTTTATCATAAAAACAGAATTAGCCCGCAAGGTCTGAACAACTTTTTTTAGAAAAAATCCCTAAGCCGCGCGGTCACAATTTCAGCAAAAATCTGACGTTCTGGAATTCACTCAAAAATGGTGCCAAACTGTTGCAAACGATCCCCTGAAAGGTTTTCCGGTGGAAACAGATGGGTTTTTATCATAAAAACAGAATTAGCCCGCAAGGTCTGAACAACTTTTTTTAGAAAAAATCCCTAAGCCGCGCGGTCACAATTTCAGCAAAAATCTGACGTTCTGGAATTCACTCAAAAATGGTGCCAAACTGTTGCAAACGATCCCCTGAAAGGTTTTCCGGTGGAAACAGATGGGTTTTTATCATAAAAACAGAATTAGCCCGCAAGGTCTGAACAACTTTTTTAAAAAAAAATCCCTAAGCCGCGCGGTCACAATTTCAGCAAAAATCTGACGTTCTGGAATTCACTCAAAAATGGTGCCAAACTGTTGCAAACGATCCCCTGAAAGGTTTTCCGGTGGAAACAGATGGGTTTTTATCATAAAAACAGAATTAGCCCGCAAGGTCTGAACAACTTTTTTAAAAAAAATCCCTAAGCCGCGCGGTCACAATTTCAGCAAAAATCTGACGTTCTGGAATTCACTCAAAAATGGTGCCAAACTGTTGCAAACGATCCCCTGAAAGGTTTTTCGGTGGAAACAGATGGGTTTTTATCATAAAAACAGAATTAGCCCGCAAGGTCTGAACAACTTTTTTTAGAAAAAATCCCTAAGCCGCGCGGTCACAATTTCAGCAAAAATCTGACGTTCTGGAATTAACTCAAAAATGGTGCCAAACTGTTGCAAACGATCCCCTGAAAGGTTTTCCGGTGGAAACAGATGGGTTTTTATCATAAAAACAGAATTAGCCCGCAAGGTCTGAACAACTTTTTTTAGAAAAAATCCCTAAGCCGCGCGGTCACAATTTCAGCAAAAATCTGACGTTCTGGAATTCACTCAAAAATGGTGCCAAACTGTTGCAAACGATCCCCTGAAAGGTTTTCCGGTGGAAACAGATGGGTTTTTATCATAAAAACAGAATTAGCCCGCAAGGTCTGAACAACTTTTTTTAAAAAAAATCCCTAAGCCGCGCGGTCACAATTTCAGCAAAAATCTGACGTTCTGGAATTCACTCAAAAATGGTGCCAAACTGTTGCAAACGATCCCCTGAAAGGTTTTTCGGTGGAAACAGATGGGTTTTTATCATTGAAAAAGAATTTTTCACGCAAGGTCTGAACAACTTTTTTTTGAAAAAATACCTAAGCCGCGCGGTCACAATTTCAGCAAAAATCTGACGTTCTGGAATTCACTCAAAAATGGTGCCAAACTGTTGCAAACGATCCCCTGAAAGGTTTTTCGGTGGAAACAGATGGGTTTTTATCAATGAAAAAGAATTTTCACGCAAGGTCTGAACAATTTTTTTTGAAAAAATCCCTAAGCCGCGCGGTCACAATTTCAGAAAAAATCTGACGTTCTGGAAATCACTCAAAAATGGTGCCAAACTGTTGCAAACGATCCCCTGAAAGTTTTTTCGGTGGAAACAGATGGGTTTTTATCAATGAAAAAGAATTTTCACGCAAGGTCTGAACAACTTTTTTTTAAAAAAATCCCTAAGCCGCGCGGTCACAATTTCAGCAAAAATCTGACGTTCTGGAATTCACTCAAAAATGGTGCGAAACTGTTGCAAACGATCCCCTGAAAGGTTTTCCGGTGGAAACAGATGGGTTTTCATCAATGAAAAAGAATTTTCACGCAAGGTCTGAACAACTTTTTTAAGAAAAAATCCCTAAGCCGCGCGGTCACAATTTCAGCAAAAATCTGACGTTCTGGAATTCACTCAAAAATGGTGCCAAACTGTTGCAAACGATCCCCTGAAAGGTTTTTCGGTGGAAAAAGATGGGTTTTTATCATAAAAACAGAATTAGCCCGCAAGGTCTGAACAACTTTTTTTAGAAAAAATCCCTAAGCCGCGCGGTCACAATTTCAGCAAAAATCTGACGTTCTGGAATTCACTCAAAAATGGTGCCAAACTGTTGCAAACGATCCCCTGAAAGGTTTTTCGGTGGAAACAGATGGGTTTTTATCATTGAAAAAGAATTTTCACGCAAGGTCTGAACAACTTTTTTAAGAAAAAATCCCTAAGCCGCGCGGTCACAATTTCAGCAAAAATCTGACGTTCTGGAATTCACTCAAAAATGGTGCGAAACTGTTGCAAACGATCCCCTGAAAGGTTTTCCGGTGGAAACAGATGGGTTTTCATCAATGAAAAAGAATTTTCACGCAAGGTCTGAACAACTTTTTAAAGAAAAAATCCCTAAGCCGCGCGGTCACAATTTCAGCAAAAATCTGACGTTCTGGAATTCACTCAAAAATGGTGCCAAACTGTTGCAAACGATCCCCTGAAAGGTTTTTCGGTGGAAAAAGATGGGTTTTTATCATAAAAACAGAATTAGCCCGCAAGGTCTGAACAACTTTTTTTAGAAAAAATCCCTAAGCCGCGCGGTCACAATTTCAGCAAAAATCTGACGTTCTGGAATTCACTCAAAAATGGTGCCAAACTGTTGCAAACGATCCCCTGAAAGGTTTTTCGGTGGAAACAGATGGGTTTTTATCATTGAAAAAGAATTTTCATGCAAGGTCTGAACAACTTTTTTTTGAAAAAATCCCTAAGCCGCGCGGTCACAATTTCAGCAAAAATCTGACGTTCTGGAATTCACTTAAAAATGGTGCCAAACTGTTGCAAATGATCCCCTGAAAGGTTTTTCGGTGGAAAAAGATGGGTTTTTATCATAAAAACAGAATTTGCCCGCAAGGTCTGAACAACTTTCTTTTTGAAAAAATCCCTAAGCCGCGCGGTCACAATTTCAGCAAAAATCTGACGTTCTGGAATTCACTCAAAAATGGTGCCAAACTGTTGCAAACGATCCCCTGAAAGGTTTTTCGGTGGAAACAGATGGGTTTTTATCATTGAAAAAGAATTTTCATGCAAGGTCTGAACAACTTTTTTTTGAAAAAATCCCTAAGCCGCGCGGTCACAATTTCAGCAAAAATCTGACGTTCTGGAATTCACTCAAAAATGGTGCCAAACTGTTGCAAACGATCCCCTGAAAGGTTTTTCGGTGGAAACAGATGGGTTTTTATCATTGAAAAAGAATTTTCACGCAAGGTCTGAACAACTTTTTTTTGCAAAAATCCCTAAGCCGCGCGGTCACAATTTCAGCAAAAATCTGATGTTCTGGAATTCACTCAAAAATGGTGCCAAACTGTTGCAAACGATCCCCTGAAAGGTTTTTCGGTGGAAACAGATGGGTTTTTATCATTGAAAAAGAATTTTCATGCAAGGTCTGAACACCTTTTTTTTGAAAAAATCCCTAAGCCGCGCAGTCACAATTTCAGCAAAAATCTGTCGTTCTGGAATTCACTCAAAAATGGTGCCAAACTGTTGCAAACGATCCCCTGAAAGCTTTTTCGGTGGAAACAGATGGGTTTTTATCATTGAAAAAGAATTTTCATGCAAGGTCTGAACAACTTTTTTTTGAAAAAATCCCTAAGCCGCGCGGTCACAATTTCAGCAAAAATCTGACGTTCTGGAATTCACTCAAAAATGGTGCCAAACTGTTGCAAACGATCCCCTGAAAGGTTTTCCGGTGGAAACAGATGGGTTTTTATCATAAAAACAGAATTAGCCTGCAAGGTCTGAACAACTTTTTTTAGAAAAAATCCCAAAGCTGCGCGGTCACAATTTCAGCAAAAATCTGACGTTCTGGAATTCACTCAAAAATGGTGCCAAACTGTTGCAAACGATCCCCTGAAAGGTTTTTCGGTGGAAACAGATGGGTTTTTATCATTGAAAAAGAATTTTCACGCAAGGTCTGAACAACTTTTTTTTGAAAAAATCCCTAAGCCGCGCGGTCACAATTTCAGCAAAAATCTGACGTTCTGGAATTCACTCAAAAATGGTGCCAAACTTTTGCAAACGATGACCTGAAAGGTTTTTCGGTGGAAACAGATGGGTTTTTATCATTGAAAAAGAATTTTCACGCAAGGTCTGAACAACTTTTTTTAGAAAAAATCCCAAAGCTGCGCGGTCACAATTTCAGCAAAAATCTGACGTTCTGGAATTCACTCAAAAATGGTGCCAAACTGTTGCAAACGATCCCCTGAAAGGTTTTCCGGTGGAAACAGATGGGTTTTTATCATTGAAAAAGAATTTTCATGCAAGGTCTGAACAACTTTTTTTTGAAAAAATCCCTAAGCCGCGCGGTCACAATTTCAGCAAAAATCTGACGTTCTGGAATTCACTCAAAAATGGTGCCAAACTGTTGCAAACGATCCCCTGAAAGGTTTTCCGGTGGAAACAGATGGGTTTTTATCATAAAAACAGAATTAGCCCGCAAGGTCTGAACAACTTTTTTTAGAAAAAATCCCTAAGCCGCGCGGTCACAATTTCAGCAAAAATCTGACGTTCTGGAATTCACTCAAAAATGGTGCCAAACTGTTGCAAACGATCCCCTGAAAGGTTTTTCGGTGGAAACAGATGGGTTTTTATCATAAAAACAGAATTAGCCCGCAAGGTCTGAACAACTTTTTTTAGAAAAAATCCCTAAGCCGCGCGGTCACAATTTCAGCAAAAATCTGACGTTCTGGAATTCACTCAAAAATGGTGCCAAACTGTTGCAAACGATCCCCTGAAAGGTTTTCCGGTGGAAACAGATGGGTTTTTATCATAAAAACAGAATTAGCCCGCAAGGTCTGAACAACTTTTTAAAAAAAAATCCCTAAGCCGCGCGGTCACAATTTCAGCAAAAATCTGACGTTCTGGAATTCACTCAAAAATGGTGCCAAACTGTTGCAAACGATCCCCTGAAAGGTTTTTCGGTGGAAACAGATGGGTTTTTATCATTGAAAAAGAATTTTCACGCAAGGTCTGAACAACTTTTTTTTGAAAAAATACCTAAGCCGCGCGGTCACAATTTCAGCAAAAATCTGACGTTCTGGAATTCACTCAAAAATGGTGCCAAACTGTTGCAAACGATCCCCTGAAAGGTTTTTCGGTGGAAACAGATGGGTTTTTATCAATGAAAAAGAATTTTCACGCAAGGTCTGAACAATTTTTTTGAAAAAATCCCTAAGCCGCGCGGTCACAATTTCAGAAAAAATCTGACGTTCTGGAAATCACTCAAAAATGGTGCCAAACTGTTGCAAACGATCCCCTGAAAGTTTTTTCGGTGGAAACAGATGGGTTTTTATCAATGAAAAAGAATTTTCACGCAAGGTCTGAACAACTTTTTTTTAAAAAAATCCCTAAGCCGCGCGGTCACAATTTCAGCAAAAATCTGACGTTCTGGAATTCACTCAAAAATGGTGCGAAACTGTTGCAAACGATCCCCTGAAAGGTTTTCCGGTGGAAACAGATGGGTTTTTATCATAAAAACAGAATTAGCCCGCAAGGTCTGAACAACTTTTTTTAGAAAAAATCCCTAAGCCGCGCGGTCACAATTTCAGCAAAAATCTGACGTTCTGGAATTCACTCAAAAATGGTGCCAAACTGTTGCAAACGATCCCCTGAAAGGTTTTTCGGTGGAAACAGATGGGTTTTTATCATTGAAAAAGAATTTTCACGCAAGGTCTGAACAACTTTTTTTAGAAAAAATCCCAAAGCTGCGCGGTCACAATTTCAGCAAAAATCTGACGTTCTGGAATTCACTCAAAAATGGTGCCAAACTGTTGCAAACGATCCCCTGAAAGGTTTTCCGGTGGAAACAGATGGGTTTTTATCATTGAAAAAGAATTTTCATGCAAGGTCTGAACAACTTTTTTTTGAAAAAATCCCTAAGCCGCGCGGTCACAATTTCAGCAAAAATCTGACGTTCTGGAATTCACTCAAAAATGGTGCCAAACTGTTGCAAACGATCCCCTGAAAGGTTTTTCGGTGGAAACAGATGGGTTTTTATCATTGAAAAAGAATTTTCCACGCAAGGTCTGAACAACTTTTTTTTGCAAAAATCCCTAAGCCGCGCGGTCACAATTTCAGCAAAAATCTGACGTTCTGGAATTCACTCAAAAATGGTGCGAAACTGTTGCAAACGATCCCCTGAAAGGTTTTCCGGTGGAAACAGATGGGTTTTCATCAATGAAAAAGAATTTTCACGCAAGGTCTGAACAACTTTTTAAGAAAAAATCCCTAAGCCGCGCGGTCACAATTTCAGCAAAAATCTGACGTTCTGGAATTCACTCAAAAATGGTGCCAAACTGTTGCAAACGATCCCCTGAAAGGTTTTCCGGTGGAAACAGATGGGTTTTTATCATAAAAACAGAATTAGCCTGCAAGGTCTGAACAACTTTTTTTAGAAAAAATCCCAAAGCTGCGCGGTCACAATTTCAGCAAAAATCTGACGTTCTGGAATTCACTCAAAAATGGTGCCAAACTGTTGCAAACGATCCCCTGAAAGGTTTTTCGGTGGAAACAGATGGGTTTTTATCATTGAAAAAGAATTTTCACGCAAGGTCTGAACAACTTTTTTTTGAAAAAATCCCTAAGCCGCGCGGTCACAATTTCAGCAAAAATCTGACGTTCTGGAATTCACTCAAAAATGGTGCCAAACTTTTGCAAACGATGACCTGAAAGGTTTTTCGGTGGAAACAGATGGGTTTTTATCATTGAAAAAGAATTTTCACGCAAGGTCTGAACAACTTTTTTTAGAAAAAATCCCAAAGCTGCGCGGTCACAATTTCAGCAAAAATCTGACGTTCTGGAATTCACTCAAAAATGGTGCCAAACTGTTGCAAACGATCCCCTGAAAGGTTTTCCGGTGGAAACAGATGGGTTTTTATCATTGAAAAAGAATTTTCATGCAAGGTCTGAACAACTTTTTTTTGAAAAAATCCCTAAGCCGCGCGGTCACAATTTCAGCAAAAATCTGACGTTCTGGAATTCACTCAAAAATGGTGCCAAACTGTTGCAAACGATCCCCTGAAAGGTTTTCCCGGTGGAAACAGATGGGTTTTTATCATAAAAACAGAATTAGCCCGCAAGGTCTGAACAACTTTTTTTAGAAAAAATCCCTAAGCCGCGCGGTCACAATTTCAGCAAAAATCTGACGTTCTGGAATTCACTCAAAAATGGTGCCAAACTGTTGCAAACGATCCCCTGAAAGGTTTTTCGGTGGAAACAGATGGGTTTTTATCATAAAAACAGAATTAGCCCGCAAGGTCTGAACAACTTTTTTTAGAAAAAATCCCTAAGCCGCGCGGTCACAATTTCAGCAAAAATCTGACGTTCTGGAATTCACTCAAAAATGGTGCCAAACTGTTGCAAACGATCCCCTGAAAGGTTTTCCGGTGGAAACAGATGGGTTTTTATCATAAAAACAGAATTAGCCCGCAAGGTCTGAACAACTTTTAAAAAAAAAAATCCCTAAGCCGCGCGGTCACAATTTCAGCAAAAATCTGACGTTCTGGAATTCACTCAAAAATGGTGCCAAACTGTTGCAAACGATCCCCTGAAAGGTTTTTCGGTGGAAACAGATGGGTTTTTATCATTGAAAAAGAATTTTCACGCAAGGTCTGAACAACTTTTTTTGAAAAAATACCTAAGCCGCGCGGTCACAATTTCAGCAAAAATCTGACGTTCTGGAATTCACTCAAAAATGGTGCCAAACTGTTGCAAACGATCCCCTGAAAGGTTTTTCGGTGGAAACAGATGGGTTTTTATCAATGAAAAAGAATTTTCACGCAAGGTCTGAACAATTTTTTTTGAAAAAATCCCTAAGCCGCGCGGTCACAATTTCAGAAAAAATCTGACGTTCTGGAAATCACTCAAAAATGGTGCCAAACTGTTGCAAACGATCCCCTGAAAGTTTTTTCGGTGGAAACAGATGGGTTTTTATCAATGAAAAAGAATTTTCCACGCAAGGTCTGAACAACTTTTTTTAAAAAAATCCCTAAGCCGCGCGGTCACAATTTCAGCAAAAATCTGACGTTCTGGAATTCACTCAAAAATGGTGCGAAACTGTTGCAAACGATCCCCTGAAAGGTTTTCCGGTGGAAACAGATGGGTTTTCATCAATGAAAAAGAATTTTCACGCAAGGTCTGAACAACTTTTTAAGAAAAAATCCCTAAGCCGCGCGGTCACAATTTCAGCAAAAATCTGACGTTCTGGAATTCACTCAAAAATGGTGCCAAACTGTTGCAAACGATCCCCTGAAAGGTTTTTCGGTGGAAAAAGATGGGTTTTTATCATAAAAACAGAATTAGCCCGCAAGGTCTGAACAACTTTTTTTAGAAAAAATCCCTAAGCCGCGCGGTCACAATTTCAGCAAAAATCTGACGTTCTGGAATTCACTCAAAAATGGTGCCAAACTGTTGCAAACGATCCCCTGAAAGGTTTTTCGGTGGAAACAGATGGGTTTTTATCATTGAAAAAGAATTTTCACGCAAGGTCTGAACAACTTTTTTTAGAAAAAATCCCAAAGCTGCGCGGTCACAATTTCAGCAAAAATCTGACGTTCTGGAATTCACTCAAAAATGGTGCCAAACTGTTGCAAACGATCCCCTGAAAGGTTTTCCGGTGGAAACAGATGGGTTTTTATCATTGAAAAAGAATTTTCATGCAAGGTCTGAACAACTTTTTTTTGAAAAAATCCCTAAGCCGCGCGGTCACAATTTCAGCAAAAATCTGACGTTCTGGAATTCACTCAAAAATGGTGCCAAACTGTTGCAAACGATCCCCTGAAAGGTTTTTCGGTGGAAACAGATGGGTTTTTATCATTGAAAAAGAATTTTCACGCAAGGTCTGAACAACTTTTTTTGCAAAAATCCCTAAGCCGCGCGGTCACAATTTCAGCAAAAATCTGACGTTCTGGAATTCACTCAAAAATGGTGCGAAACTGTTGCAAACGATCCCCTGAAAGGTTTTCCGGTGGAAACAGATGGGTTTTCATCAATGAAAAAGAATTTTCACGCAAGGTCTGAACAACTTTTTTAAGAAAAAATCCCTAAGCCGCGCGGTCACAATTTCAGCAAAAATCTGACGTTCTGGAATTCACTCAAAAATGGTGCCAAACTGTTGCAAACGATCCCCTGAAAGGTTTTTCGGTGGAAAAAGATGGGTTTTTATCATAAAAACAGAATTAGCCCGCAAGGTCTGAACAACTTTTTTTAGAAAAAATCCCTAAGCCGCGCGGTCACAATTTCAGCAAAAATCTGACGTTCTGGAATTCACTCAAAAATGGTGCCAAACTGTTGCAAACGATCCCCTGAAAGGTTTTTCGGTGGAAACAGATGGGTTTTTATCATTGAAAAAGAATTTTCATGCAAGGTCTGAACAACTTTTTTTTGAAAAAATCCCTAAGCCGCGCGGTCACAATTTCAGCAAAAATCTGACGTTCTGGAATTCACTTAAAAATGGTGCCAAACTGTTGCAAATGATCCCCTGAAAGGTTTTTCGGTGGAAAAAGATGGGTTTTTATCATAAAAACAGAATTTGCCCGCAAGGTCTGAACAACTTTCTTTTGAAAAAATCCCTAAGCCGCGCGGTCACAATTTCAGCAAAAATCTGACGTTCTGGAATTCACTCAAAAATGGTGCCAAACTGTTGCAAACGGATCCCCTGAAAGGTTTTTCGGTGGAAACAGATGGGTTTTTATCATTGAAAAAGAATTTTCATGCAAGGTCTGAACAACTTTTTTTTGAAAAAATCCCTAAGCCGCGCGGTCACAATTTCAGCAAAAATCTGACGTTCTGGAATTCACTCAAAAATGGTGCCAAACTGTTGCAAACGATCCCCTGAAAGGTTTTTCGGTGGAAACAGATGGGTTTTTATCATTGAAAAAGAATTTTCACGCAAGGTCTGAACAACTTTTTTTTGCAAAAATCCCTAAGCCGCGCGGTCACAATTTCAGCAAAAATCTGATGTTCTGGAATTCACTCAAAAATGGTGCCAAACTGTTGCAAACGATCCCCTGAAAGGTTTTTCGGTGGAAACAGATGGGTTTTTATCATTGAAAAAGAATTTTCATGCAAGGTCTGAACAACTTTTTTTTGAAAAAATCCCTAAGCCGCGCAGTCACAATTTCAGCAAAAATCTGACGTTCTGGAATTCACTCAAAAATGGTGCCAAACTGTTGCAAACGATCCCCTGAAAGCTTTTTCGGTGGAAACAGATGGGTTTTTATCATTGAAAAAGAATTTTCATGCAAGGTCTGAACAACTTTTTTTTGAAAAAATCCCTAAGCCGCGCGGTCACAATTTCAGCAAAAATCTGACGTTCTGGAATTCACTCAAAAATGGTGCCAAACTGTTGCAAACGATCCCCTGAAAGGTTTTCCGGTGGAAACAGATGGGTTTTTATCATAAAAACAGAATTAGCCTGCAAGGTCTGAACAACTTTTTTTAGAAAAAATCCCAAAGCTGCGCGGTCACAATTTCAGCAAAAATCTGACGTTCTGGAATTCACTCAAAAATGGTGCCAAACTGTTGCAAACGATCCCCTGAAAGGTTTTTCGGTGGAAACAGATGGGTTTTTATCATTGAAAAAGAATTTTCACGCAAGGTCTGAACAACTTTTTTTTGAAAAAATCCCTAAGCCGCGCGGTCACAATTTCAGCAAAAATCTGACGTTCTGGAATTCACTCAAAAATGGTGCCAAACTTTTGCAAACGATGACCTGAAAGGTTTTTCGGTGGAAACAGATGGGTTTTTATCATTGAAAAAGAATTTTCACGCAAGGTCTGAACAACTTTTTTTAGAAAAAATCCCAAAGCTGCGCGGTCACAATTTCAGCAAAAATCTGACGTTCTGGAATTCACTCAAAAATGGTGCCAAACTGTTGCAAACGATCCCCTGAAAGGTTTTCCGGTGGAAACAGATGGGTTTTTATCATTGAAAAAGAATTTTCATGCAAGGTCTGAACAACTTTTTTTTGAAAAAATCCCTAAGCCGCGCGGTCACAATTTCAGCAAAAATCTGACGTTCTGGAATTCACTCAAAAATGGTGCCAAACTGTTGCAAACGATCCCCTGAAAGGTTTTCCGGTGGAAACAGATGGGTTTTTATCATAAAAACAGAATTAGCCCGCAAGGTCTGAACAACTTTTTTTAGAAAAAATCCCTAAGCCGCGCGGTCACAATTTCAGCAAAAATCTGACGTTCTGGAATTCACTCAAAAATGGTGCCAAACTGTTGCAAACGATCCCCTGAAAGGTTTTTCGGTGGAAACAGATGGGTTTTTATCATAAAAACAGAATTAGCCCGCAAGGTCTGAACAACTTTTTTTAGAAAAAATCCCTAAGCCGCGCGGTCACAATTTCAGCAAAAATCTGACGTTCTGGAATTCACTCAAAAATGGTGCCAAACTGTTGCAAACGATCCCCTGAAAGGTTTTCCGGTGGAAACAGATGGGTTTTTATCATAAAAACAGAATTAGCCCGCAAGGTCTGAACAACTTTTTAAAAAAAAAAATCCCTAAGCCGCGCGGTCACAATTTCAGCAAAAATCTGACGTTCTGGAATTCACTCAAAAATGGTGCCAAACTGTTGCAAACGATCCCCTGAAAGGTTTTTCGGTGGAAACAGATGGGTTTTTATCATTGAAAAAGAATTTTCACGCAAGGTCTGAACAACTTTTTTTTGAAAAAATACCTAAGCCGCGCGGTCACAATTTCAGCAAAAATCTGACGTTCTGGAATTCACTCAAAAATGGTGCCAAACTGTTGCAAACGATCCCCTGAAAGGTTTTTCGGTGGAAACAGATGGGTTTTTATCAATGAAAAAGAATTTTCACGCAAGGTCTGAACAATTTTTTTTGAAAAAATCCCTAAGCCGCGCGGTCACAATTTCAGAAAAAATCTGACGTTCTGGAAATCACTCAAAAATGGTGCCAAACTGTTGCAAACGATCCCCTGAAAGTTTTTTCGGTGGAAACAGATGGGTTTTTATCAATGAAAAAGAATTTTCACGCAAGGTCTGAACAACTTTTTTTAAAAAAAATCCCTAAGCCGCGCGGTCACAATTTCAGCAAAAATCTGACGTTCTGGAATTCACTCAAAAATGGTGCGAAACTGTTGCAAACGATCCCCTGAAAGGTTTTCCGGTGGAAACAGATGGGTTTTCATCAATGAAAAAGAATTTTCACGCAAGGTCTGAACAACTTTTTTAAGAAAAAATCCCTAAGCCGCGCGGTCACAATTTCAGCAAAAATCTGACGTTCTGGAATTCACTCAAAAATGGTGCCAAACTGTTGCAAACGATCCCCTGAAAGGTTTTTCGGTGGAAAAAGATGGGTTTTTATCATAAAAACAGAATTAGCCCGCAAGGTCTGAACAACTTTTTTTAGAAAAAATCCCTAAGCCGCGCGGTCACAATTTCAGCAAAAATCTGACGTTCTGGAATTCACTCAAAAATGGTGCCAAACTGTTGCAAACGATCCCCTGAAAGGTTTTTCGGTGGAAACAGATGGGTTTTTATCATTGAAAAAGAATTTTCACGCAAGGTCTGAACAACTTTTTTTAGAAAAAATCCCAAAGCTGCGCGGTCACAATTTCAGCAAAAATCTGACGTTCTGGAATTCACTCAAAAATGGTGCCAAACTGTTGCAAACGATCCCCTGAAAGGTTTTCCGGTGGAAACAGATGGGTTTTTATCATTGAAAAAGAATTTTCATGCAAGGTCTGAACAACTTTTTTTTGAAAAAATCCCTAAGCCGCGCGGTCACAATTTCAGCAAAAATCTGACGTTCTGGAATTCACTCAAAAATGGTGCCAAACTGTTGCAAACGATCCCCTGAAAGGTTTTTCGGTGGAAACAGATGGGTTTTTATCATTGAAAAAGAATTTTCACGCAAGGTCTGAACAACTTTTTTTTGCAAAAATCCCTAAGCCGCGCGGTCACAATTTCAGCAAAAATCTGATGTTCTGGAATTCACTCAAAAATGGTGCCAAACTGTTGCAAACGATCCCCTGAAAGGTTTTTCGGTGGAAACAGATGGGTTTTTATCATTGAAAAAGAATTTTCATGCAAGGTCTGAACAACTTTTTTTTGAAAAAATCCCTAAGCCGCGCAGTCACAATTTCAGCAAAAATCTGACGTTCTGGAATTCACTCAAAAATGGTGCCAAACTGTTGCAAACGATCCCCTGAAAGCTTTTTCGGTGGAAACAGATGGGTTTTTATCATTGAAAAAGAATTTTCACGCAAGGTCTGAACAACTTTTTTTTGAAAAAATCCCTAAGCCGCGCGGTCACAATTTCAGCAAAAATCTGACGTTCTGGAATTCACTCAAAAATGGTGCCAAACTTTTGCAAACGATGACCTGAAAGGTTTTTCGGTGGAAACAGATGGGTTTTTATCATTGAAAAAGAATTTTCACGCAAGGTCTGAACAACTTTTTTTAGAAAAAATCCCAAAGCTGCGCGGTCACAATTTCAGCAAAAATCTGACGTTCTGGAATTCACTCAAAAATGGTGCCAAACTGTTGCAAACGATCCCCTGAAAGGTTTTCCGGTGGAAACAGATGGGTTTTTATCATTGAAAAAGAATTTTCATGCAAGGTCTGAACAACTTTTTTTTGAAAAAATCCCTAAGCCGCGCGGTCACAATTTCAGCAAAAATCTGACGTTCTGGAATTCACTCAAAAATGGTGCCAAACTGTTGCAAACGATCCCCTGAAAGGTTTTTCGGTGGAAACAGATGGGTTTTTATCATAAAAACAGAATTAGCCCGCAAGGTCTGAACAACTTTTTTTAGAAAAAATCCCTAAGCCGCGCGGTCACAATTTCAGCAAAAATCTGACGTTCTGGAATTCACTCAAAAATGGTGCCAAACTGTTGCAAACGATCCCCTGAAAGGTTTTCCGGTGGAAACAGATGGGTTTTTATCATAAAAACAGAATTAGCCCGCAAGGTCTGAACAACTTTTTAAAAAAAAAATCCCTAAGCCGCGCGGTCACAATTTCAGCAAAAATCTGACGTTCTGGAATTCACTCAAAAATGGTGCCAAACTGTTGCAAACGATCCCCTGAAAGGTTTTTCGGTGGAAACAGATGGGTTTTTATCATTGAAAAAGAATTTTCACGCAAGGTCTGAACAACTTTTTTTTGAAAAAATACCTAAGCCGCGCGGTCACAATTTCAGCAAAAATCTGACGTTCTGGAATTCACTCAAAAATGGTGCCAAACTGTTGCAAACGATCCCCTGAAAGGTTTTTC
Source organism: Podarcis bocagei (assembly GCF_964188305.1). NCBI lineage: Eukaryota > Metazoa > Chordata > Lepidosauria > Squamata > Lacertidae > Podarcis > Podarcis bocagei. The sequence continues at coordinate 133,574 of NW_027670318.1, forward strand.
GGTGGAAACAGATGGGTTTTTATCAATGAAAAAGAATTTTCACGCAAGGTCTGAACAATTTTTTTTGAAAAAATCCCTAAGCCGCGCGGTCACAATTTCAGAAAAAATCTGACGTTCTGGAAATCACTCAAAAATGGTGCCAAACTGTTGCAAACGATCCCCTGAAAGTTTTTTCGGTGGAAACAGATGGGTTTTTATCAATGAAAAAGAATTTTCACGCAAGGTCTGAACAACTTTTTTTAAAAAAAATCCCTAAGCCGCGCGGTCACAATTTCAGCAAAAATCTGACGTTCTGGAATTCACTCAAAAATGGTGCGAAACTGTTGCAAACGATCCCCTGAAAGGTTTTCCGGTGGAAACAGATGGGTTTTCATCAATGAAAAAGAATTTTCACGCAAGGTCTGAACAACTTTTTTAAGAAAAAATCCCTAAGCCGCGCGGTCACAATTTCAGCAAAAATCTGACGTTCTGGAATTCACTCAAAAATGGTGCCAAACTGTTGCAAACGATCCCCTGAAAGGTTTTTCGGTGGAAAAAGATGGGTTTTTATCATAAAAACAGAATTAGCCCGCAAGGTCTGAACAACTTTTTTTAGAAAAAATCCCTAAGCCGCGCGGTCACAATTTCAGCAAAAATCTGACGTTCTGGAATTCACTCAAAAATGGTGCCAAACTGTTGCAAACGATCCCCTGAAAGGTTTTTCGGTGGAAACAGATGGGTTTTTATCATTGAAAAAGAATTTTCACGCAAGGTCTGAACAACTTTTTTTAGAAAAAATCCCAAAGCTGCGCGGTCACAATTTCAGCAAAAATCTGACGTTCTGGAATTCACTCAAAAATGGTGCCAAACTGTTGCAAACGATCCCCTGAAAGGTTTTCCGGTGGAAACAGATGGGTTTTTATCATTGAAAAAGAATTTTCATGCAAGGTCTGAACAACTTTTTTTTGAAAAAATCCCTAAGCCGCGCGGTCACAATTTCAGCAAAAATCTGACGTTCTGGAATTCACTCAAAAATGGTGCCAAACTGTTGCAAACGATCCCCTGAAAGGTTTTTCGGTGGAAACAGATGGGTTTTTATCATTGAAAAAGAATTTTCACGCAAGGTCTGAACAACTTTTTTTTGCAAAAATCCCTAAGCCGCGCGGTCACAATTTCAGCAAAAATCTGATGTTCTGGAATTCACTCAAAAATGGTGCCAAACTGTTGCAAACGATCCCCTGAAAGGTTTTTCGGTGGAAACAGATGGGTTTTTATCATTGAAAAAGAATTTTCATGCAAGGTCTGAACAACTTTTTTTTGAAAAAATCCCTAAGCCGCGCAGTCACAATTTCAGCAAAAATCTGACGTTCTGGAATTCACTCAAAAATGGTGCCAAACTGTTGCAAACGATCCCCTGAAAGCTTTTTCGGTGGAAACAGATGGGTTTTTATCATTGAAAAAGAATTTTCATGCAAGGTCTGAACAACTTTTTTTTGAAAAAATCCCTAAGCCGCGCGGTCACAATTTCAGCAAAAATCTGACGTTCTGGAATTCACTCAAAAATGGTGCCAAACTGTTGCAAACGATCCCCTGAAAGGTTTTCCGGTGGAAACAGATGGGTTTTTATCATAAAAACAGAATTAGCCTGCAAGGTCTGAACAACTTTTTTTAGAAAAAATCCCAAAGCTGCGCGGTCACAATTTCAGCAAAAATCTGACGTTCTGGAATTCACTCAAAAATGGTGCCAAACTGTTGCAAACGATCCCCTGAAAGGTTTTTCGGTGGAAACAGATGGGTTTTTATCATTGAAAAAGAATTTTCACGCAAGGTCTGAACAACTTTTTTTTGAAAAAATCCCTAAGCCGCGCGGTCACAATTTCAGCAAAAATCTGACGTTCTGGAATTCACTCAAAAATGGTGCCAAACTTTTGCAAACGATGACCTGAAAGGTTTTTCGGTGGAAACAGATGGGTTTTTATCATTGAAAAAGAATTTTCACGCAAGGTCTGAACAACTTTTTTTAGAAAAAATCCCAAAGCTGCGCGGTCACAATTTCAGCAAAAATCTGACGTTCTGGAATTCACTCAAAAATGGTGCCAAACTGTTGCAAACGATCCCCTGAAAGGTTTTCCGGTGGAAACAGATGGGTTTTTATCATTGAAAAAGAATTTTCATGCAAGGTCTGAACAACTTTTTTTTGAAAAAATCCCTAAGCCGCGCGGTCACAATTTCAGCAAAAATCTGACGTTCTGGAATTCACTCAAAAATGGTGCCAAACTGTTGCAAACGATCCCCTGAAAGGTTTTCCGGTGGAAACAGATGGGTTTTTATCATAAAAACAGAATTAGCCCGCAAGGTCTGAACAACTTTTTTTAGAAAAAATCCCTAAGCCGCGCGGTCACAATTTCAGCAAAAATCTGACGTTCTGGAATTCACTCAAAAATGGTGCCAAACTGTTGCAAACGATCCCCTGAAAGGTTTTTCGGTGGAAACAGATGGGTTTTTATCATAAAAACAGAATTAGCCCGCAAGGTCTGAACAACTTTTTTTAGAAAAAATCCCTAAGCCGCGCGGTCACAATTTCAGCAAAAATCTGACGTTCTGGAATTCACTCAAAAATGGTGCCAAACTGTTGCAAACGATCCCCTGAAAGGTTTTCCGGTGGAAACAGATGGGTTTTTATCATAAAAACAGAATTAGCCCGCAAGGTCTGAACAACTTTTTTTAAAAAAAATCCCTAAGCCGCGCGGTCACAATTTCAGCAAAAATCTGACGTTCTGGAATTCACTCAAAAATGGTGCCAAACTGTTGCAAACGATCCCCTGAAAGGTTTTTCGGTGGAAACAGATGGGTTTTTATCATTGAAAAAGAATTTTCACGCAAGGTCTGAACAACTTTTTTAAGAAAAAATCCCTAAGCCGCGCGGTCACAATTTCAGCAAAAATCTGACGTTCTGGAATTCACTCAAAAATGGTGCGAAACTGTTGCAAACGATCCCCTGAAAGGTTTTCCGGTGGAAACAGATGGGTTTTCATCAATGAAAAAGAATTTTCACGCAAGGTCTGAACAACTTTTTAAAGAAAAAATCCCTAAGCCGCGCGGTCACAATTTCAGCAAAAATCTGACGTTCTGGAATTCACTCAAAAATGGTGCCAAACTGTTGCAAACGATCCCCTGAAAGGTTTTTCGGTGGAAAAAGATGGGTTTTTATCATAAAAACAGAATTAGCCCGCAAGGTCTGAACAACTTTTTTTAGAAAAAATCCCTAAGCCGCGCGGTCACAATTTCAGCAAAAATCTGACGTTCTGGAATTCACTCAAAAATGGTGCCAAACTGTTGCAAACGATCCCCTGAAAGGTTTTTTGGTGGAAACAGATGGGTTTTTATCATTGAAAAAGAATTTTCATGCAAGGTCTGAACAACTTTTTTTTGAAAAAATCCCTAAGCCGCGCGGTCACAATTTCAGCAAAAATCTGACGTTCTGGAATTCACTTAAAAATGGTGCCAAACTGTTGCAAATGATCCCCTGAAAGGTTTTTCGGTGGAAAAAGATGGGTTTTTATCATAAAAACAGAATTTGCCCGCAAGGTCTGAACAACTTTTTTTTTGAAAAAATCCCTAAGCCGCGCGGTCACAATTTCAGCAAAAATCTGACGTTCTGGAATTCACTCAAAAATGGTGCCAAACTGTTGCAAACGATCCCCTGAAAGGTTTTCCGGTGGAAACAGATGGGTTTTTATCATAAAAACAGAATTAGCCTGCAAGGTCTGAACAACTTTTTTTAGAAAAAATCCCAAAGCTGCGCGGTCACAATTTCAGCAAAAATCTGACGTTCTGGAATTCACTCAAAAATGGTGCCAAACTGTTGCAAACGATCCCCTGAAAGGTTTTTCGGTGGAAACAGATGGGTTTTTATCATTGAAAAAGAATTTTCACGCAAGGTCTGAACAACTTTTTTTTGAAAAAATCCCTAAGCCGCGCGGTCACAATTTCAGCAAAAATCTGACGTTCTGGAATTCACTCAAAAATGGTGCCAAACTTTTGCAAACGATGACCTGAAAGGTTTTTCGGTGGAAACAGATGGGTTTTTATCATTGAAAAAGAATTTTCACGCAAGGTCTGAACAACTTTTTTTAGAAAAAATCCCAAAGCTGCGCGGTCACAATTTCAGCAAAAATCTGACGTTCTGGAATTCACTCAAAAATGGTGCCAAACTGTTGCAAACGATCCCCTGAAAGGTTTTCCGGTGGAAACAGATGGGTTTTTATCATTGAAAAAGAATTTTCATGCAAGGTCTGAACAACTTTTTTTTGAAAAAATCCCTAAGCCGCGCGGTCACAATTTCAGCAAAAATCTGACGTTCTGGAATTCACTCAAAAATGGTGCCAAACTGTTGCAAACGATCCCCTGAAAGGTTTTCCGGTGGAAACAGATGGGTTTTTATCATAAAAACAGAATTAGCCCGCAAGGTCTGAACAACTTTTTTTAGAAAAAATCCCTAAGCCGCGCGGTCACAATTTCAGCAAAAATCTGACGTTCTGGAATTCACTCAAAAATGGTGCCAAACTGTTGCAAACGATCCCCTGAAAGGTTTTTCGGTGGAAACAGATGGGTTTTTATCATAAAAACAGAATTAGCCCGCAAGGTCTGAACAACTTTTTTTAGAAAAAATCCCTAAGCCGCGCGGTCACAATTTCAGCAAAAATCTGACGTTCTGGAATTCACTCAAAAATGGTGCCAAACTGTTGCAAACGATCCCCTGAAAGGTTTTCCGGTGGAAACAGATGGGTTTTTATCATAAAAACAGAATTAGCCCGCAAGGTCTGAACAACTTTTTTTTAAAAAAATCCCTAAGCCGCGCGGTCACAATTTCAGCAAAAATCTGACGTTCTGGAATTCACTCAAAAATGGTGCCAAACTGTTGCAAACGATCCCCTGAAAGGTTTTTCGGTGGAAACAGATGGGTTTTTATCATTGAAAAAGAATTTTCACGCAAGGTCTGAACAACTTTTTTAAGAAAAAATCCCTAAGCCGCGCGGTCACAATTTCAGCAAAAATCTGACGTTCTGGAATTCACTCAAAAATGGTGCGAAACTGTTGCAAACGATCCCCTGAAAGGTTTTCCGGTGGAAACAGATGGGTTTTCATCAATGAAAAAGAATTTTCACGCAAGGTCTGAACAACTTTTTAAAGAAAAAATCCCTAAGCCGCGCGGTCACAATTTCAGCAAAAATCTGACGTTCTGGAATTCACTCAAAAATGGTGCCAAACTGTTGCAAACGATCCCCTGAAAGGTTTTTCGGTGGAAAAAGATGGGTTTTTATCATAAAAACAGAATTAGCCCGCAAGGTCTGAACAACTTTTTTTAGAAAAAATCCCTAAGCCGCGCGGTCACAATTTCAGCAAAAATCTGACGTTCTGGAATTCACTCAAAAATGGTGCCAAACTGTTGCAAACGATCCCCTGAAAGGTTTTTTGGTGGAAACAGATGGGTTTTTATCATTGAAAAAGAATTTTCATGCAAGGTCTGAACAACTTTTTTTTGAAAAAATCCCTAAGCCGCGCGGTCACAATTTCAGCAAAAATCTGACGTTCTGGAATTCACTTAAAAATGGTGCCAAACTGTTGCAAATGATCCCCTGAAAGGTTTTTCGGTGGAAAAAGATGGGTTTTTATCATAAAAACAGAATTTGCCCGCAAGGTCTGAACAACTTTTTTTTTGAAAAAATCCCTAAGCCGCGCGGTCACAATTTCAGCAAAAATCTGACGTTCTGGAATTCACTCAAAAATGGTGCCAAACTGTTGCAAACGATCCCCTGAAAGGTTTTTCGGTGGAAACAGATGGGTTTTTATCATTGAAAAAGAATTTTCATGCAAGGTCTGAACAACTTTTTTTTGAAAAAATCCCTAAGCCGCGCGGTCACAATTTCAGCAAAAATCTGACGTTCTGGAATTCACTCAAAAATGGTGCCAAACTGTTGCAAACGATCCCCTGAAAGGTTTTTTGGTGGAAACAGATGGGTTTTTATCATTGAAAAAGAATTTTCACGCAAGGTCTGAACAACTTTTTTTTGCAAAAATCCCTAAGCCGCGCGGTCACAATTTCAGCAAAAATCTGATGTTCTGGAATTCACTCAAAAATGGTGCGAAACTGTTGCAAACGATCCCCTGAAAGGTTTTTCGGTGGAAACAGATGGGTTTTTATCATTGAAAAAGAATTTTCATGCAAGGTCTGAACAACTTTTTTTTGAAAAAATCCCTAAGCCGCGCAGTCACAATTTCAGCAAAAATCTGACGTTCTGGAATTCACTCAAAAATGGTGCCAAACTGTTGCAAACGATCCCCTGAAAGCTTTTTCGGTGGAAACAGATGGGTTTTTATCATTGAAAAAGAATTTTCATGCAAGGTCTGAACAACTTTTTTTTGAAAAAATCCCTAAGCCGCGCGGTCACAATTTCAGCAAAAATCTGACGTTCTGGAATTCACTCAAAAATGGTGCCAAACTGTTGCAAACGATCCCCTGAAAGGTTTTCCGGTGGAAACAGATGGGTTTTTATCATAAAAACAGAATTAGCCCGCAAGGTCTGAACAACTTTTTTTAGAAAAAATCCCTAAGCCGCGCGGTCACAATTTCAGCAAAAATCTGACGTTCTGGAATTCACTCAAAAATGGTGCCAAACTTTTGCAAACGATGACCTGAAAGGTTTTTCGGTGGAAACAGATGGGTTTTTATCATTGAAAAAGAATTTTCACGCAAGGTCTGAACAACTTTTTTTAGAAAAAATCCCAAAGCTGCGCGGTCGCAATTTCAGCAAAAATCTGACGTTCTGGAATTCACTCAAAAATGGTGCCAAACTGTTGCAAACGATCCCCTGAAAGGTTTTCCGGTGGAAACAGATGGGTTTTTATCATTGAAAAAGAATTTTCATGCAAGGTCTGAACAACTTTTTTTTGAAAAAATCCCTAAGCCGCGCGGTCACAATTTCAGCAAAAATCTGACGTTCTGGAATTCACTCAAAAATGGTGCCAAACTGTTGCAAACGATCCCCTGAAAGGTTTTCCGGTGGAAACAGATGGGTTTTTATCATAAAAACAGAATTAGCCCGCAAGGTCTGAACAACTTTTTTTAGAAAAAATCCCTAAGCCGCGCGGTCACAATTTCAGCAAAAATCTGACGTTCTGGAATTCACTCAAAAATGGTGCCAAACTGTTGCAAACGATCCCCTGAAAGGTTTTTCGGTGGAAACAGATGGGTTTTTATCATAAAAACAGAATTAGCCCGCAAGGTCTGAACAACTTTTTTTAGAAAAAATCCCTAAGCCGCGCGGTCACAATTTCAGCAAAAATCTGACGTTCTGGAATTCACTCAAAAATGGTGCCAAACTGTTGCAAACGATCCCCTGAAAGGTTTTCCGGTGGAAACAGATGGGTTTTTATCATAAAAACAGAATTAGCCCGCAAGGTCTGAACAACTTTTTTTAGAAAAAATCCCTAAGCCGCGCGGTCACAATTTCAGCAAAAATCTGACGTTCTGGAATTCACTCAAAAATGGTGCCAAACTGTTGCAAACGATCCCCTGAAAGGTTTTTCGGTGGAAACAGATGGGTTTTTATCATTGAAAAAGAATTTTCACGCAAGGTCTGAACAACTTTTTTTTGAAAAAATACCTAAGCCGCGCGGTCACAATTTCAGCAAAAATCTGACGTTCTGGAATTCACTCAAAAATGGTGCCAAACTGTTGCAAACGATCCCCTGAAAGGTTTTTCGGTGGAAACAGATGGGTTTTTATCAATGAAAAAGAATTTTCACGCAAGGTCTGAACAATTTTTTTTGAAAAAATCCCTAAGCCGCGCGGTCACAATTTCAGAAAAAATCTGACGTTCTGGAAATCACTCAAAAATGGTGCCAAACTGTTGCAAACGATCCCCTGAAAGTTTTTTCGGTGGAAACAGATGGGTTTTTATCAATGAAAAAGAATTTTCACGCAAGGTCTGAACAACTTTTTTTTAAAAAAATCCCTAAGCCGCGCGGTCACAATTTCAGCAAAAATCTGACGTTCTGGAATTCACTCAAAAATGGTGCGAAACTGTTGCAAACGATCCCCTGAAAGGTTTTCCGGTGGAAACAGATGGGTTTTCATCAATGAAAAAGAATTTTCACGCAAGGTCTGAACAACTTTTTTAAGAAAAAATCCCTAAGCCGCGCGGTCACAATTTCAGCAAAAATCTGACGTTCTGGAATTCACTCAAAAATGGTGCCAAACTGTTGCAAACGATCCCCTGAAAGGTTTTTCGGTGGAAAAAGATGGGTTTTTATCATAAAAACAGAATTAGCCCGCAAGGTCTGAACAACTTTTTTGAGAATAAATCCCTAAGCCGCGCGGTCACAATTTCAGCAAAAATCTGACGTTCTGGAATTCACTCAAAAATGGTGCCAAACTGTTGCAAACGATCCCCTGAAAGGTTTTTCGGTGGAAACAGATGGGTTTTTATCATTGAAAAAGAATTTTCACGCAAGGTCTGAACAACTTTTTTAAGAAAAAATCCCTAAGCCGCGCGGTCACAATTTCAGCAAAAATCTGACGTTCTGGAATTCACTCAAAAATGGTGCGAAACTGTTGCAAACGATCCCCTGAAAGGTTTTCCGGTGGAAACAGATGGGTTTTCATCAATGAAAAAGAATTTTCACGCAAGGTCTGAACAACTTTTTTTTGAAAAAATCCCTAAGCCGCGCGGTCACAATTTCAGCAAAAATCTGACGTTCTGGAATTCACTCAAAAATGGTGCCAAACTGTTGCAAACGATCCCCTGAAAGGTTTTTCGGTGGAAAAAGATGGGTTTTTATCATAAAAACAGAATTAGCCCGCAAGGTCTGAACAACTTTTTTTAGAAAAAATCCCTAAGCCGCGCGGTCACAATTTCAGCAAAAATCTGACGTTCTGGAATTCACTCAAAAATGGTGCCAAACTGTTGCAAACGATCCCCTGAAAGGTTTTTCGGTGGAAACAGATGGGTTTTTATCATTGAAAAAGAATTTTCATGCAAGGTCTGAACAACTTTTTTTTGAAAAAATCCCTAAGCCGCGCGGTCACAATTTCAGCAAAAATCTGACGTTCTGGAATTCACTTAAAAATGGTGCCAAACTGTTGCAAATGATCCCCTGAAAGGTTTTTCGGTGGAAAAAGATGGGTTTTTATCATAAAAACAGAATTTGCCCGCAAGGTCTGAACAACTTTTTTTTTGAAAAAATCCCTAAGCCGCGCGGTCACAATTTCAGCAAAAATCTGACGTTCTGGAATTCACTCAAAAATGGTGCCAAACTGTTGCAAACGATCCCCTGAAAGGTTTTTCGGTGGAAACAGATGGGTTTTTATCATTGAAAAAGAATTTTCATGCAAGGTCTGAACAACTTTTTTTTGAAAAAATCCCTAAGCCGCGCGGTCACAATTTCAGCAAAAATCTGACGTTCTGGAATTCACTCAAAAATGGTGCCAAACTGTTGCAAACGATCCCCTGAAAGGTTTTCCGGTGGAAACAGATGGGTTTTTATCATAAAAACAGAATTAGCCCGCAAGGTCTGAACAACTTTTTTTAGAAAAAATCCCTAAGCCGCGCGGTCACAATTTCAGCAAAAATCTGACGTTCTGGAATTCACTCAAAAATGGTGCCAAACTGTTGCAAACGATCCCCTGAAAGGTTTTTCGGTGGAAACAGATGGGTTTTTATCATAAAAACAGAATTAGCCCGCAAGGTCTGAACAACTTTTTTTAGAAAAAATCCCTAAGCCGCGCGGTCACAATTTCAGCAAAAATCTGACGTTCTGGAATTCACTCAAAAATGGTGCCAAACTGTTGCAAACGATCCCCTGAAAGGTTTTCCGGTGGAAACAGATGGGTTTTTATCATAAAAACAGAATTAGCCCGCAAGGTCTGAACAACTTTTTAAAAAAAAAATCCCTAAGCCGCGCGGTCACAATTTCAGCAAAAATCTGACGTTCTGGAATTCACTCAAAAATGGTGCCAAACTGTTGCAAACGATCCCCTGAAAGGTTTTTCGGTGGAAACAGATGGGTTTTTATCATTGAAAAAGAATTTTCACGCAAGGTCTGAACAACTTTTTTTTGAAAAAATCCCTAAGCCGCGCGGTCACAATTTCAGCAAAAATCTGACGTTCTGGAATTCACTCAAAAATGGTGCCAAACTGTTGCAAACGATCCCCTGAAAGGTTTTCCGGTGGAAACAGATGGGTTTTTATCATAAAAACAGAATTAGCCCGCAAGGTCTGAACAACTTTTTTTTAAAAAAATCCCTAAGCCGCGCGGTCACAATTTTAGCAAAAATCTGACATTCTGGAATTCACTCAAAAATGGTGCCAAACTGTTGCAAACGATCCCCTGAAAGGTTTTTCGGTGGAAACAGATTGGTTTTTATCATTGAAAAAGAATTTTCACGCAAGGTCTGAACAACTTTTTAAAGAAAAAATCCCTAAGCCGCGCGGTCACAATTTCAGCAAAAATCTGACGTTCTGGAATTCACTCAAAAATGGTGCGAAACTGTTGCAAACGATCCCCTGAAAGGTTTTCCGGTGGAAACAGATGGGTTTTCATCAATGAAAAAGAATTTTCACGCAAGGTCTGAACAACTTTTTTTTGAAAAAATCCCTAAGCCGCGCGGTCACAATTTTAGCAAAAATCTGACATTCTGGAATTCACTCAAAAATGGTGCCAAACTGTTGCAAACGATCCCCTGAAAGGTTTTTCGGTGGAAACAGATTGGTTTTTATCATTGAAAAAGAATTTTCACGCAAGGTCTGAACAACTTTTTAAAGAAAAAATCCCTAAGCCGCGCGGTCACAATTTCAGCAAAAATCTGACGTTCTGGAATTCACTCAAAAATGGTGCGAAACTGTTGCAAACGATCCCCTGAAAGGTTTTCCGGTGGAAACAGATGGGTTTTCATCAATGAAAAAGAATTTTCACGCAAGGTCTGAACAACTTTTTTTTGAAAAAATCCCTAAGCCGCGCGGTCACAATTTTAGCAAAAATCTGACATTCTGGAATTCACTCAAAAATGGTGCCAAACTGTTGCAAACGATCCCCTGAAAGGTTTTTCGGTGGAAACAGATTGGTTTTTATCATTGAAAAAGAATTTTCACGCAAGGTCTGAACAACTTTTTAAAGAAAAAATCCCTAAGCCGCGCGGTCACAATTTCAGCAAAAATCTGACGTTCTGGAATTCACTCAAAAATGGTGCGAAACTGTTGCAAACGATCCCCTGAAAGGTTTTCCGGTGGAAACAGATGGGTTTTCATCAATGAAAAAGAATTTTCACGCAAGGTCTGAACAACTTTTTTTTGAAAAAATCCCTAAGCCGCGCGGTCACAATTTCAGCAAAAATCTGACGTTCTGGAATTCACTCAAAAATGGTGCCAAACTGTTGCAAACGATCCCCTGAAAGGTTTTTCGGTGGAAACAGATGGGTTTTCATCATTGAAAAAGAATTTTCATGCAAGGTCTGAACAACTTTTTTTTGAAAAAATCCCTAAGCCGCGCGGTCACAATTTCAGCAAAAATCTGACGTTCTGGAATTCACTTAAAAATGGTGCCAAACTGTTGCAAATGATCCCCTGAAAGGTTTTTCGGTGGAAAAAGATGGGTTTTTATCATAAAAACAGAATTTGCCCGCAAGGTCTGAACAACTTTTTTTTTGAAAAAATCCCTAAGCCGCGCGGTCACAATTTCAGCAAAAATCTGACGTTCTGGAATTCACTCAAAAATGGTGCCAAACTGTTGCAAACGATCCCCTGAAAGGTTTTTCGGTGGAAACAGATGGGTTTTTATCATTGAAAAAGAATTTTCATGCAAGGTCTGAACAACTTTTTTTTGAAAAAATCCCTAAGCCGCGCGGTCACAATTTCAGCAAAAATCTGACGTTCTGCAATTCACTCAAAAATGGTGCCAAACTGTTGCAAACGATCCCCTGAAAGGTTTTCCGGTGGAAACAGATGGGTTTTTATCATAAAAACAGAATTAGCCCGCAACGTCTGAACAACTTTTTTTAGAAAAAATCCCTAAGCCGCGCGGTCACAATTTCAGCAAAAATCTGACGTTCTGGAATTCACTCAAAAATGGTGCCAAACTGTTGCAAACGATCCCCTGAAAGGTTTTTCGGTGGAAACAGATGGGTTTTTATCATAAAAACAGAATTAGCCCGCAAGGTCTGAACAACTTTTTTTAGAAAAAATCCCTAAGCCGCGCGGTCACAATTTCAGCAAAAATCTGACGTTCTGGAATTCACTCAAAAATGGTGCCAAACTGTTGCAAACGATCCCCTGAAAGGTTTTCCGGTGGAAACAGATGGGTTTTTATCATAAAAACAGAATTAGCCCGCAAGGTCTGAACAACTTTTTTAAAAAAAAATCCCTAAGCCGCGCGGTCACAATTTCAGCAAAAATCTGACGTTCTGGAATTCACTCAAAAATGGTGCCAAACTGTTGCAAACGATCCCCTGAAAGGTTTTTCGGTGGAAACAGATGGGTTTTTATCATTGAAAAAGAATTTTCACGCAAGGTCTGAACAACTTTTTTTTGAAAAAATCCCTAAGCCGCGCGGTCACAATTTTAGCAAAAATCTGACATTCTGGAATTCACTCAAAAATGGTGCCAAACTGTTGCAAACGATCCCCTGAAAGGTTTTTCGGTGGAAACAGATTGGTTTTTATCATTGAAAAAGAATTTTCACGCAAGGTCTGAACAACTTTTTTAAGAAAAAATCCCTAAGCCGCGCGGTCACAATTTCAGCAAAAATCTGACGTTCTGGAATTCACTCAAAAATGGTGCGAAACTGTTGCAAACGATCCCCTGAAAGGTTTTCCGGTGGAAACAGATGGGTTTTCATCAATGAAAAAGAATTTTCAATCAAGGTCTGAACAACTTTTTAAAGAAAAAATCCCTAAGCCGCGCGGTCACAATTTCAGCAAAAATCTGACGTTCTGGAATTCACTCAAAAATGGTGCCAAACTGTTGCAAACGATCCCCTGAAAGGTTTTTCGGTGGAAAAAGATGGGTTTTTATCATAAAAACAGAATTAGCCCGCAAGGTCTGAACAACTTTTTTTAGAAAAAATCCCTAAGCCGCACGGTCACAATTTCAGCAAAAATCTGACGTTCTGGAATTCACTCAAAAATGGTGCCAAACTGTTGCAAACGATCCCCTGAAAGGTTTTTCGGTGGAAACAGATGGGTTTTTATCATTGAAAAAGAATTTTCATGCAAGGTCTGAACAACTTTTTTTTGAAAAAATCCCTAAGCCGCGCGGTCACAATTTCAGCAAAAATCTGACGTTCTGGAATTCACTTAAAAATGGTGCCAAACTGTTGCAAATGATCCCCTGAAAGGTTTTTCGGTGGAAAAAGATGGGTTTTTATCATAAAAACAGAATTTGCCCGCAAGGTCTGAACAACTTTTTTTTTGAAAAAATCCCTAAGCCGCGCGGTCACAATTTCAGCAAAAATCTGACGTTCTGGAATTCACTCAAAAATGGTGCCAAACTGTTGCAAACGATCCCCTGAAAGGTTTTTCGGTGGAAACAGATGGGTTTTTATCATAAAAACAGAATTAGCCCGCAAGGTCTGAACAACTTTTTTTAGAAAAAATCCCTAAGCCGCGCGGTCACAATTTCAGCAAAAATCTGACGTTCTGGAATTCACTCAAAAATGGTGCCAAACTGTTGCAAACGATCCCCTGAAAGGTTTTTCGGTGGAAACAGATGGGTTTTTATCATAAAAACAGAATTAGCCCGCAAGGTCTGAACAACTTTTTTTAGAAAAAATCCCTAAGCCGCGCGGTCACAATTTCAGCAAAAATCTGACGTTCTGGAATTCACTCAAAAATGGTGCCAAACTGTTGCAAACGATCCCCTGAAAGGTTTTCCGGTGGAAACAGATGGGTTTTTATCATAAAAACAGAATTAGCCCGCAAGGTCTGAACAACTTTTTAAAAAAAAATCCCTAAGCCGCGCGGTCACAATTTCAGCAAAAATCTGACGTTCTGGAATTCACTCAAAAATGGTGCCAAACTGTTGCAAACGATCCCCTGAAAGGTTTTTCGGTGGAAACAGATGGGTTTTTATCATTGAAAAAGAATTTTCACGCAAGGTCTGAACAACTTTTTTTTGAAAAAATCCCTAAGCCGCGCGGTCACAATTTCAGCAAAAATCTGACGTTCTGGAATTCACTCAAAAATGGTGCCAAACTGTTGCAAACGATCCCCTGAAAGGTTTTTCGGTGGAAAAAGATGGGTTTTTATCATAAAAACAGAATTAGCCCGCAAGGTCTGAACAACTTTTTTTAGAAAAAATCCCTAAGCCGCGCGGTCACAATTTCAGCAAAAATCTGACGTTCTGGAATTCACTCAAAAATGGTGCCAAACTGTTGCAAACGATCCCCTGAAAGGTTTTTCGGTGGAAACAGATGGGTTTTTATCATTGAAAAAGAATTTTCATGCAAGGTCTGAACAACTTTTTTTTGAAAAAATCCCTAAGCCGCGCGGTCACAATTTCAGCAAAAATCTGACGTTCTGGAATTCACTTAAAAATGGTGCCAAACTGTTGCAAATGATCCCCTGAAAGGTTTTTCGGTGGAAAAAGATGGGTTTTTATCATAAAAACAGAATTTGCCCGCAAGGTCTGAACAACTTTTTTTTTGAAAAAATCCCTAAGCCGCGCGGTCACAATTTCAGCAAAAATCTGACGTTCTGGAATTCACTCAAAAATGGAGCCAAACTGTTGCAAACGATCCCCTGAAAGGTTTTTCGGTGGAAACAGATGGGTTTTTATCATTGAAAAAGAATTTTCATGCAAGGTCTGAACAACTTTTTTTTGAAAAAATCCCTAAGCCGCGCGGTCACAATTTCAGCAAAAATCTGACGTTCTGGAATTCACTCAAAAATGGTGCCAAACTGTTGCAAACGATCCCCTGAAAGGTTTTTCGGTGGAAACAGATGGGTTTTTATCATTGAAAAAGAATTTTCACGCAAGGTCTGAACAACTTTTTTTTGCAAAAATCCCTAAGCCGCGCGGTCACAATTTCAGCAAAAATCTGATGTTCTGGAATTCACTCAAAAATGGTGCCAAACTGTTGCAAACGATCCCCTGAAAGGTTTTTCGGTGGAAACAGATGGGTTTTTATCATTGAAAAAGAATTTTCATGCAAGGTCTGAACAACTTTTTTTTGAAAAAATCCCTAAGCCGCGCAGTCACAATTTCAGCAAAAATCTGACGTTCTGGAATTCACTCAAAAATGGTGCCAAACTGTTGCAAACGATCCCCTGAAAGGTTTTTCGGTGGAAACAGATGGGTTTTTATCATTGAAAAAGAATTTTCATGCAAGGTCTGAACAACTTTTTTTTGAAAAAATCCCTAAGCCGCGCGGTCACAATTTCAGCAAAAATCTGACGTTCTGGAATTCACTCAAAAATGGTGCCAAACTGTTGCAAACGATCCCCTGAAAGGTTTTCCGGTGGAAACAGATGGGTTTTTATCATAAAAACAGAATTAGCCTGCAAGGTCTGAACAACTTTTTTTAGAAAAAATCCCAAAGCTGCGCGGTCACAATTTCAGCAAAAATCTGACGTTCTGGAATTCACTCAAAAATGGTGCCAAACTGTTGCAAACGATCCCCTGAAAGGTTTTTCGGTGGAAACAGATGGGTTTTTATCATTGAAAAAGAATTTTCACGCAAGGTCTGAACAACTTTTTTTTGAAAAAATCCCTAAGCCGCGCGGTCACAATTTCAGCAAAAATCTGACGTTCTGGAATTCACTCAAAAATGGTGCCAAACTTTTGCAAACGATGACCTGAAAGGTTTTTCGGTGGAAACATATGGGTTTTTATCATTGAAAAAGAATTTTCACGCAAGGTCTGAACAACTTTTTTTAGAAAAAATCCCAAAGCTGCGCGGTCACAATTTCAGCAAAAATCTGACGTTCTGGAATTCACTCAAAAATGGTGCCAAACTGTTGCAAACGATCCCCTGAAAGGTTTTCCGGTGGAAACAGATGGGTTTTTATCATTGAAAAAGAATTTTCATGCAAGGTCTGAACAACTTTTTTTTGAAAAAATCCCTAAGCCGCGCGGTCACAATTTCAGCAAAAATCTGACGTTCTGGAATTCACTCAAAAATGGTGCCAAACTGTTGCAAACGATCCCCTGAATGGTTTTTCGGTGGAAACAGATGGGTTTTTATCATTGAAAAAGAATTTTCACGCAAGGTCTGAACAACTTTTTTTTGAAAAAATCCCTAAGCCGCGCGGTCACAATTTCAGCAAAAATCTGACGTTCTGGAATTCACTCAAAAATGGTGCCAAACTGTTGCAAACGATGACCTGAAAGGTTTATCGGTGGAAACAGATGGGTTTTTATCATTGAAAAAGAATTTTCATGCAAGGTCTGAACAACTTTTTTTTGAAAAAATCCCTAAGCCGCGCGGTCACAATTTCAGCAAAAATCTGACGTTCTGGAATTCACTCAAAAATGGTGCCAAACTGTTGCAAACGATCCCCTGAAAGGTTTTCCGGTGGAAACAGATGGGTTTTTATCATAAAAACAGAATTAGCCTGCAAGGTCTGAACAACTTTTTTTAGAAAAAATCCCAAAGCTGCGCGGTCACAATTTCAGCAAAAATCTGACGTTCTGGAATTCACTCAAAAATGGTGCCAAACTGTTGCAAACGATCCCCTGAAAGGTTTTTCGGTGGAAACAGATGGGTTTTTATCATTGAAAAAGAATTTTCACGCAAGGTCTGAACAACTTTTTTTTGAAAAAATCCCTAAGCCGCGCGGTCACAATTTCAGCAAAAATCTGACGTTCTGGAATTCACTCAAAAATGGTGCCAAACTTTTGCAAACGATGACCTGAAAGGTTTATCGGTGGAAACAGATGGGTTTTTATCATTGAAAAAGAATTTTCATGCAAGGTCTGAACAACTTTTTTTTGAAAAAATCCCTAAGCCGCGCGGTCACAATTTCAGCAAAAATCTGACGTTCTGGAATTCACTCAAAAATGGTGCCAAACTGTTGCAAACGATCCCCTGAAAGGTTTTCCGGTGGAAACAGATGGGTTTTTATCATAAAAACAGAATTAGCCTGCAAGGTCTGAACAACTTTTTTTAGAAAAAATCCCAAAGCTGCGCGGTCACAATTTCAGCAAAAATCTGACGTTCTGGAATTCACTCAAAAATGGTGCCAAACTGTTGCAAACGATCCCCTGAAAGGTTTTTCGGTGGAAACAGATGGGTTTTTATCATTGAAAAAGAATTTTCACGCAAGGTCTGAACAACTTTTTTTTGAAAAAATCCCTAAGCCGCGCGGTCACAATTTCAGCAAAAATCTGACGTTCTGGAATTCACTCAAAAATGGTGCCAAACTTTTGCAAACGATGACCTGAAAGGTTTTTCGGTGGAAACAGATGGGTTTTTATCATTGAAAAAGAATTTTCACGCAAGGTCTGAACAACTTTTTTTAGAAAAAATCCCAAAGCTGCGCGGTCACAATTTCAGCAAAAATCTGACGTTCTGGAATTCACTCAAAAATGGTGCCAAACTGTTGCAAACGATCCCCTGAAAGGTTTTCCGGTGGAAACAGATGGGTTTTTATCATTGAAAAAGAATTTTCATGCAAGGTCTGAACAACTTTTTTTTGAAAAAATCCCTAAGCCGCGCGGTCACAATTTCAGCAAAAATCTGACGTTCTGGAATTCACTCAAAAATGGTGCCAAACTGTTGCAAACGATCCCCTGAAAGGTTTTTCGGTGGAAACAGATGGGTTTTTATCATAAAAACAGAATTAGCCCGCAAGGTCTGAACAACTTTTTTTTGAAAAAATCCCTAAGCCGCGCGGTCACAATTTCAGCAAAAATCTGACGTTCTGGAATTCACTCAAAAATGGTGCCAAACTGTTGCAAACGATCCCCTGAATGGTTTTTCGGTGGAAACAGATGGGTTTTTATCATTGAAAAAGAATTTTCCTGCAAGGTCTGAACAACTTTTTTTTGAAAAAATCCCTAAGCCGCGCGGTCACAATTTCAGCAAAAATCTGACGTTCTGGAATTCACTCAAAAATGGTGCCAAACTGTTGCAAACGATCCCCTGAAAGGTTTTTCGGTGGAAACAGATGGGTTTTTATCATTGAAAAAGAATTTTCATGCAAGGTCTGAACAACTTTTTTTTGAAAAAATCCCTAAGCCGCGCGGTCACAATTTCAGCAAAAATCTGACGTTCTGGAATTCACTCAAAAATGGTGCCAAACTGTTGCAAACGATCCCCTGAAAGGTTTTTCGGTGGAAACAGATGGGTTTTTATCATTGAAAAAGAATTTTCACGCAAGGTCTGAACAACTTTTTTTTGAAAAAATCCCTAAGCAGTCACAATTTCAGCAAAAATCTGACGTTCTGGAATTCACTCAAAAATGGTGCCAAACTGTTGCAAACGATCCCCTGAAAGGTTTTTCGGTGGAAACAGATGGGTTTTTATCATTGAAAAAGAATTTTCATGCAAGGTCTGAACAACTTTTTTTTGAAAAAATCCCTAAGCCGCGCGGTCACAATTTCAGCAAAAATCTGACGTTCTGGAATTCACTCAAAAATGGTGCCAAACTGTTGCAAACGATCCCCTGAAAGGTTTTCCGGTGGAAACAGATGGGTTTTTATCATAAAAACAGAATTAGCCTGCAAGGTCTGAACAACTTTTTTTAGAAAAAATCCCAAAGCTGCGCGGTCACAATTTCAGCAAAAATCTGACGTTCTGGAATTCACTCAAAAATGGTGCCAAACTGTTGCAAACGATCCCCTGAAAGGTTTTTCGGTGGAAACAGATGGGTTTTTATCATTGAAAAAGAATTTTCACGCAAGGTCTGAACAACTTTTTTTTGAAAAAATCCCTAAGCCGCGCGGTCACAATTTCAGCAAAAATCTGACGTTCTGGAATTCACTCAAAAATGGTGCCAAACTTTTGCAAACGATGACCTGAAAGGTTTTTCGGTGGAAACATATGGGTTTTTATCATTGAAAAAGAATTTTCACGCAAGGTCTGAACAACTTTTTTTAGAAAAAATCCCAAAGCTGCGCGGTCACAATTTCAGCAAAAATCTGACGTTCTGGAATTCACTCAAAAATGGTGCCAAACTGTTGCAAACGATCCCCTGAAAGGTTTTCCGGTGGAAACAGATGGGTTTTTATCATTGAAAAAGAATTTTCATGCAAGGTCTGAACAACTTTTTTTTGAAAAAATCCCTAAGCCGCGCGGTCACAATTTCAGCAAAAATCTGACGTTCTGGAATTCACTCAAAAATGGTGCCAAACTGTTGCAAACGATCCCCTGAAAGGTTTTTCGGTGGAAACAGATGGGTTTTTATCATTGAAAAAGAATTTTCACGCAAGGTCTGAACAACTTTTTTTTGAAAAAATCCCTAAGCCGCGCGGTCACAATTTCAGCAAAAATCTGACGTTCTGGAATTCACTCAAAAATGGTGCCAAACTGTTGCAAACGATGACCTGAAAGGTTTATCGGTGGAAACAGATGGGTTTTTATCATTGAAAAAGAATTTGAGAATTCACTCAAAAATGGTGCCAAACTTTTGCAAACGATGACCTGAAAGGTTTATCGGTGGAAACAGATGGGTTTTTATCATTGAAAAAGAATTTTCATGCAAGGTCTGAACAACTTTTTTTTGAAAAAATCCCTAAGCCGCGCGGTCACAATTTCAGCAAAAATCTGACGTTCTGGAATTCACTCAAAAATGGTGCCAAACTGTTGCAAACGATCCCCTGAAAGGTTTTCCGGTGGAAACAGATGGGTTTTTATCATAAAAACAGAGTCTGAACAACTTTTTTTTGAAAAAATCCCTAAGCCGCGCGGTCACAATTTCAGCAAAAATCTGACGTTCTGGAATTCACTCAAAAATGGTGCCAAACTGTTGCAAACGATCCCCTGAAAGGTTTTCCGGTGGAAACAGATGGGTTTTTATCATAAAAACAGAATTAGCCTGCAAGGTCTGAACAACTTTTTTTAGAAAAAATCCCAAAGCTGCGCAGTCACAATTTCAGCAAAAATCTGACGTTCTGGAATTCACTCAAAAATGGTGCCAAACTGTTGCAAACGATCCCCTGAAAGGTTTTTCGGTGGAAACAGATGGGTTTTTATCATTGAAAAAGAATTTTCACGCAAGGTCTGAACAACTTTTTTTTGAAAAAATCCCTAAGCCGCGCGGTCACAATTTCAGCAAAAATCTGACGTTCTGGAATTCACTCAAAAATGGTGCCAAACTTTTGCAAACGATGACCTGAAAGGTTTATCGGTGGAAACAGATGGGTTTTTATCATTGAAAAAGAATTTTCATGCAAGGTCTGAACAACTTTTTTTTGAAAAAATCCCTAAGCCGCGCGGTCACAATTTCAGCAAAAATCTGACGTTCTGGAATTCACTCAAAAATGGTGCCAAACTGTTGCAAACGATCCCCTGAAAGGTTTTCCGGTGGAAACAGATGGGTTTTTATCATAAAAACAGAATTAGCCTGCAAGGTCTGAACAACTTTTTTTAGAAAAAATCCCAAAGCTGCGCGGTCACAATTTCAGCAAAAATCTGACGTTCTGGAATTCACTCAAAAATGGTGCCAAACTGTTGCAAACGATCCCCTGAAAGGTTTTTCGGTGGAAACAGATGGGTTTTTATCATTGAAAAAGAATTTTCACGCAAGGTCTGAACAACTTTTTTTTGAAAAAATCCCTAAGCCGCGCGGTCACAATTTCAGCAAAAATCTGACGTTCTGGAATTCACTCAAAAATGGTGCCAAACTTTTGTAAACGATGACCTGAAAGGTTTTTCGGTGGAAACAGATGGGTTTTTATCATTGAAAAAGAATTTTCACGCAAGGTCTGAACAACTTTTTTTAGAAAAAATCCCAAAGCTGCGCGGTCACAATTTCAGCAAAAATCTGACGTTCTGGAATTCACTCAAAAATGGTGCCAAACTGTTGCAAACGATCCCCTGAAAGGTTTTCCGGTGGAAACAGATGGGTTTTTATCATTGAAAAAGAATTTTCATGCAAGGTCTGAACAACTTTTTTTTGAAAAAATCCCTAAGCCGCGCGGTCACAATTTCAGCAAAAATCTGACGTTCTGGAATTCACTCAAAAATGGTGCCAAACTGTTGCAAACGATCCCCTGAAAGGTTTTTCGGTGGAAACAGATGGGTTTTTATCATAAAAACAGAATTAGCCCGCAAGGTCTGAACAACTTTTTTTTGAAAAAATCCCTAAGCCGCGCGGTCACAATTTCAGCAAAAATCTGACGTTCTGGAATTCACTCAAAAATGGTGCCAAACTGTTGCAAACGATCCCCTGAATGGTTTTTCGGTGGAAACAGATGGGTTTTTATCATTGAAAAAGAATTTTCCTGCAAGGTCTGAACAACTTTTTTTTGAAAAAATCCCTAAGCCGCGCGGTCACAATTTCAGCAAAAATCTGACGTTCTGGAATTCACTCAAAAATGGTGCCAAACTGTTGCAAACGATCCCCTGAAAGGTTTTTCGGTGGAAACAGATGGGTTTTTATCATTGAAAAAGAATTTTCATGCAAGGTCTGAACAACTTTTTTTTGAAAAAATCCCTAAGCCGCGCGGTCACAATTTCAGCAAAAATCTGACGTTCTGGAATTCACTCAAAAATGGTGCCAAACTGTTGCAAACGATCCCCTGAAAGGTTTTTCGGTGGAAACAGATGGGTTTTTATCATTGAAAAAGAATTTTCACGCAAGGTCTGAACAACTTTTTTTTGAAAAAATCCCTAAGCAGTCACAATTTCAGCAAAAATCTGACGTTCTGGAATTCACTCAAAAATGGTGCCAAACTGTTGCAAACGATCCCCTGAAAGCTTTTTCGGTGGAAACAGATGGGTTTTTATCATTGAAAAAGAATTTCCATGCAAGGTCTGAACAACTTTTTTTTGAAAAAATCCCTAAGCCGCGCGGTCACAATTTCAGCAAAAATCTGACGTTCTGGAATTCACTCAAAAATGGTGCCAAATTGTTGCAAGCGATCCCCTGAAAGGTTTTCCGGTGGAAACAGATGGGTTTTTATCATAAAAACAGAATTAGCCTGCAAGGTCTGAACAACTTTTTTTAGAAAAAATCCCAAAGCTGCGCGGTCACAATTTCAGCAAAAATCTGACGTTCTGGAATTCACTCAAAAATGGTGCCAAACTGTTGCAAACGATCCCCTGAAAGGTTTTTCGGTGGAAACAGATGGGTTTTTATCATTGAAAAAGAATTTTCACGCAAGGTCTGAACAACTTTTTTTTGAAAAAATCCCTAAGCCGCGCGGTCACAATTTCAGCAAAAATCTGACGTTCTGGAATTCACTCAAAAATGGTGCCAAACTTTTGCAAACGATGACCTGAAAGGTTTATCGGTGGAAACAGATGGGTTTTTATCATTGAAAAAGAATTTTCACGCAAGGTCTGAACAACTTTTTTTAGAAAAAATCCCAAAGCTGCGCGGTCACAATTTCAGCAAAAATCTGACGTTCTGGAATTCACTCAAAAATGGTGCCAAACTGTTGCAAACGATCCCCTGAAAGGTTTTCCGGTGGAAACAGATGGGTTTTTATCATTGAAAAAGAATTTTCATGCAAGGTCTGAACAACTTTTTTTGGAAAAAATCCCTAAGCCGCGCGGTCACAATTTCAGCAAAAATCTGACGTTCTGGAATTCACTCAAAAATGGTGCCAAACTGTTGCAAACGATCCCCTGAAAGGTTTTTCGGTGGAAACAGATGGGTTTTTATCATAAAAACAGAATTAGCCCGCAAGGTCTGAACAACTTTTTAAAGACAAAATCCCTAAGCCGCGCGGTCACGATTTCAGCAAAAATCTGACGTTCTGGAATTCACTCAAAAATGGTGCCAAACTGTTGCAAACGATCCCCTGAATGGTTTTTCGGTGGAAACAGATGGGTTTTTATCATTGAAAAAGAATTTTCATGCAAGGTCTGAACAACTTTTTTTTGAAAAAATCCCTAAGCCGCGCGGTCACAATTTCAGCAAAAATCTGACGTTCTGGAATTCACTCAAAAATGGTGCCAAACTGTTGCAAACGATCCCCTGAATGGTTTTTCGGTGGAAACAGATGGGTTTTTATCATTGAATAAGAATTTTCACGCAAGGTCTGAACAACTTTTTTTTGAAAAAATCCCTAAGCCACGCGGTCACAATTTCAGCAAAAATCTGACGTTCTGGAATTCACTCAAAAATGGTGCCAAACTGTTGCAAACGATCCCCTGAAAGCTTTTTCGGTGGAAACAGATGGGTTTTTATCATTGAAAAAGAATTTTCATGCAAGGTCTGAACAACTTTTTTTTGAAAAAATCCCTAAGCCGCGCGGTCACAATTTCAGCAAAAATCTGAAGTTCTGGAATTCACTCAAAAATGGTGCCAAACTGTTGCAAACGATCCCCTGAAAGGTTTTTTGGTGGAAACAGATGGGTTTTTATCATTGAAAAAGAATTTTCACGCAAGGTCTGAACAACTTTTTTTTGAAAAAATCCCTAAGCCGCGCGGTCACAATTTCAGCAAAAATCTGACGTTCTGGAATTCACTCAAAAATGGTGCCAAACTGTTGCAAACGATCCCCTGAAAGGTTTTTCGGTGGAAACAGATGGGTTTTTATCATTGAAAAAGAATTTTCACGCAAGGTCTGAACAACTTTTTTTTGAAAAAATCCCTAAGCCGCGCGGTCACAATTTCAGCAAAAATCTGACGTTCTGGAATTCACTCAAAAATGGTGCCAAACTTTTGCAAACGATGACCTGAAAGGTTTTTTGGTGGAAACAGATGCGTTTTTATCATTGAAAAAGAATTTTCATGCAAGGTCTGAACAACTTTTTTTTGAAAAAATCCCTAAGCCGCGCGGTCACAATTTAAGCAAAAATCTGACGTTCTGGAATTCACTCAAAAATGGTGCCAAACTGTTGCAAACGATCCCCTGAAAGGTTTTCCGGTGGAAACAGATGGGTTTTTATCATTGAAAAAGAATTTTCACGCAAGGTCTGAACAACATTTTTTTGAAAAAATCCCTAAGCCGCGCAGTCACAATTTCAGCAAAAATCTGACGTTCTGGAATTCACTCAAAAATGGTGCCAAACTGTTGCAAACGATCCCCTGAAAGGTTTTTCGGTGGAAACAGATGGGTTTTTATCATTGAAAAAGAATTTTCATGCAAGGTCTGAACAACTTTTTTTTGAAAAAATCCCTAAGCCGCGCGGTCACAATTTCAGCAAAAATCTGACGTTCTGGAATTCACTCAAAAATGGTGCCAAACTGTTGCAAACGATCCCCTGGAAGGTTTTTCGGTGGAAACAGATGGGTTTTTATCATTGAAAAAGAATTTTCATGCAAGGTCTGAACAACTTTTTTTTGAAAAAATCCCTAAGCCGCGCGGTCACAATTTCAGCAAAAATCTGAAGTTCTGGAATTCACTCAAAAATGGTGCCAAACTGTTGCAAACGATCCCCTGAAAGGTTTTTTGGTGGAAACAGATGGGTTTTTATCATTGAAAAAGAATTTTCACGCAAGGTCTGAACAACTTTTTTTTGAAAAAATCCCTAAGCCGCGCGGTCACAATTTCAGCAAAAATCTGACGTTCTGGAATTCACTCAAAAATGGTGCCAAACTGTTGCAAACGATCCCCTGAAAGGTTTTTCGGTGGAAACAGATGGGTTTTTATCATTGAAAAAGAATTTTCACGCAAGGTCTGAACAACTTTTTTTTGAAAAAATCCCTAAGCCGCGCGGTCACAATTTCAGCAAAAATCTGACGTTCTGGAATTCACTCAAAAATGGTGCCAAACTTTTGCAAACGATGACCTGAAAGGTTTTTTGGTGGAAACAGATGCGTTTTTATCATTGAAAAAGAATTTTCATGCAAGGTCTGAACAACTTTTTTTTGAAAAAATCCCTAAGCCGCGTGGTCACAATTTAAGCAAAAATCTGACGTTCTGGAATTCACTCAAAAATGGTGCCAAACTGTTGCAAACGATCCCCTGAAAGGTTTTCCGGTGGAAACAGATGGGTTTTTATCATTGAAAAAGAATTTTCACGCAAGGTCTGAACAACATTTTTTTGAAAAAATCCCTAAGCCGCGCAGTCACAATTTCAGCAAAAATCTGACGTTCTGGAATTCACTCAAAAATGGTGCCAAACTGTTGCAAACGATCCCCTGAAAGCTTTTTCGGTGGAAACAGATGGGTTTTTATCATTGAAAAAGAATTTTCATGCAAGGTCTGAACAACTTTTTTTTGAAAAAATCCCTAAGCCGCGCGGTCACAATTTCAGCAAAAATCTGACGTTCTGGAATTCACTCAAAAATGGTGCCAAACTGTTGCAAACGATCCCCTGGAAGGTTTTCCGGTGGAAACAGATGGGTTTTTATCATAAAAACAGAATTAGCCCGCAAGGTCTGAACAACTTTTTTTAGAAAAAATCCCAAAGCTGCGCGGTCACAATTTCAGCAAAAATCTGACGTTCTGGAATTCACTCAAAAATGGTGCCAAACTGTTGCAAACGATCCCCTGAAAGGTTTTTCGGTGGAAACAGATGGGTTTTTATCATTGAAAAAGAATTTTCACGCAAGGTCTGAACAACTTTTTTTTGAAAAAATCCCTAAGCCGCGCGGTCACAATTTCAGCAAAAATCTGACGTTCTGGAATTCACTCAAAAATGGTGCCAAACTTTTGCAAACGATGACCTGAAAGGTTTTTCGGTGGAAACATATGGGTTTTTATCATTGAAAAAGAATTTTCACGCAAGGTCTGAACAACTTTTTTTAGAAAAAATCCCAAAGCTGCGCGGTCACAATTTCAGCAAAAATCTGACGTTCTGGAATTCACTCAAAAATGGTGCCAAACTGTTGCAAACGATCCCCTGAAAGGTTTTCCGGTGGAAACAGATGGGTTTTTATCATTGAAAAAGAATTTTCATGCAAGGTCTGAACAACTTTTTTTTGAAAAAATCCCTAAGCCGCGCGGTCACAATTTCAGCAAAAATCTGACGTTCTGGAATTCACTCAAAAATGGTGCCAAACTGTTGCAAACGATCCCCTGAAAGGTTTTTCGGTGGAAACAGATGGGTTTTTATCATTGAAAAAGAATTTTCATGCAAGGTCTGAACAACTTTTTTTTGAAAAAATCCCTAAGCCGCGCGGTCACAATTTCAGCAAAAATCTGACGTTCTGGAATTCACTCAAAAATGGTGCCAAACTGTTGCAAACGATCCCCTGAAAGGTTTTCCGGTGGAAACAGATGGGTTTTTATCATAAAAACAGAATTAGCCCGCAAGGTCTGAACAACTTTTTTTAGAAAAAATCCCTAAGCCGCGCGGTCACAATTTCAGCAAAAATCTGACGTTCTGGAATTGACTCAAAAATGGTGCCAAACTGTTGCAAACGATCCCCTGAAAGGTTTTTCGGTGGAAACAGATGGGTTTTTATCATAAAAACAGAATTAGCCCGCAAGGTCTGAACAACTTTTTAAAGAAAAAATCCCTAAGCCGCGCGGTCACGATTTCAGCAAAAATCTGACGTTCTGGAATTCACTCAAAAATGGTGCCAAACTGTTGCAAACGATCCCCTGAAAGGTTTTTCGGTGGAAACAGATGGGTTTTTATCATTGAAAAAGAATTTTCATGCAAGGTCTGAACAACTTTTTTTTGAAAAAATCCCTAAGCCGCGCTGTCAGGGCTGCCACTCAGTCCCAGCTCACATAGGACCACGTTAGCCAGCGTTCAGGTTAAAAGAGTCTTTATTGGATTACAGCTTCCATTTCCAAACTGCAATATGCAGCCCTACTTCTTCTAGGTCAGACCGGCGAAGACCCGTCTGAGTCTCCGCCTCTAGCACACCAGCTTAATACCCTAGCCTTGCTCCACCTCCTGCGCCTTTCCCTCCGTCTCTGGGTCCTTCTGCCCCCCGGGGTCTCCTTTTTCCTACTCTCTTCTGACGCGGACCCCCCTGACCCTTCCGCCTCCTTGCGGCGGGCTTTGGGACCTGGTTCACTCTCTGGGCTGCTTACTGCGCCAGCTTCCGCTACATTTGAACTTGGCGCGCGCGCCCAACTCTCAACCTTCCTCTTGATCGTTTCGTCGCTCCCCGAGGTGGGCGTGACTACTCCTGACTCATGCCCTCCCTCCTTCTGAAAGCCTCCGGAACCCGATATCTGGTCCCCTTTCTCCCCGCTGTTCCCGTCTGGGTACGTGGGTCCCGATCTCCAACTGCTGCTCTCTGATTCCTCTCTGGACCCTTATTCCTGGGGTGTCCCCCTGCTTTCCCCCCTTGCTCTGACTGCTGGCGCTCCCTTCTGGGAATCCTCGGACTCACTGGATAAGCTCGGCGATCTCGGTTCGTCATCCCCACTCATCTTTCCTTCGTATTCCTCCCCCTCGCTCTCTGTCTCCTCCCTTCTCTGCGTCTCTGCTTCTGAACCCCTGACATCCATCCCCCCCTCGAAGCCCCCCCTTCCCCCCTCCCCACTTTCAAGGGTGGTTGCAGGGTGCTCCATCATCACAGGAGTGAATGCCGGATACAGTTCGCTCCTCGTTGCTGGCCGCCAACTGAAGACCTCCGAGTCTTCCTCCTCGCGTTCGTCAACGGTGAGCTGCTCCGCCTCCATTTCAGTGCCGCCGTGCTCGAAACCGAGATCCTCCCCGCACACGTCCATGTCAGTCTCTGCGTCGGTCGCTCGACCTGGCATCTCCAGCCACCTCCGGCGCCACTGCTCCTCTGGCCGATCGTCCCACCAATACGAGGTGTCGGACGCCGAACCCTCCGGTGACCCCTCTGGGGAATGTGTGCGCTGTGCGGGCTCCCCGTCCGAGTCGAAGCCATGGAACGTGCTGGAGGAAAGTGTGGGCGTGAACAACCAGTCGTCGAAGAAGCCTGCTGGCATGGGTCTGTGTGGGAAAAGGGCATGAAACTCGTCCTTGAGCAGGGGTTCCTCCAAAGCGTAGTCTGGCACCCAGCTATTAGCACTAGCCCGGGTGCCCTCCCTGGCTAGGAGGTATTCCACTCCGTCTTCCCCCCATCTGGAGTCTAAAATCTCCGTGACTTCGTTGATGGGGTCCTGCTGTAGCAATCTTCCCGCCTCCGACCGCTCCTGAGACGGACTCGGTGCTGTTCCTGGTTCCTGGAACCTGTGAGGTGTCCTGTAGGGAGTGAGCACCGACCTGTGGAACACCGGATGCATCCTGGAACCCTCCGGGAGCACCAGCCTGAAAGCTACTGGGTTGATCTGCGCTTCGACTTGGTATGGACCGAGTTGCTTGTGCCCCAACTTCTTTTTGGCTAACGATCTGGTCGGCACTGCGTGGGCTGCCAACCAGACCCAGTCTCCCACTCGGATCTCTTCGCCAACCCGCCTGTGCTTGTCCGCTTGCACCTTGTATGCGTGCTTTGCTAGCTCCAGCTGCCGTCGGAGTTGATCGTGGACCTCCTGCAACTCAGACGCGAAAGCGTCCGCCGTCTGCGGTTCCCCTTCCCCCACTCTGTCCAGTCCCGGGAAGGTTCTGGGATTCCTCCCATTGTTGGCGAAGAACGGTGTCACCCCTGTGGACACGTGCTTCGTGTTGTTGTAGGCGAACTCGGCGAGCGGCAGGTAATCCACCCACGTCGCAGGCTGTTGATTGGCATAGCATCTCAGGTACTGCTGCATGATGGCATTGACCCTCTCCGCTTGCCCGTTGGTCTGCGGGTGTCTCGCTGATGTCAGGTTGATTTTGACGTTCAGGAAGCCCATCAGCTTCTGCCAGAAATTCGAGATGAACTGGCGACCGCGGTCGGACAGTATAGACCGCGGCAGCCCGTGCACTTTGAAAACGTGATCTATGAACAGTTTGGCTGTTTGTTCTGCCGTGGCCACCTTCGCACACGGTATGAAGTGTGCCATCTTGGTGAACAAGTCCACCACCACTAGTACAGCCGTCTTGCCTCTCGAGCTGGGTAGATCCGTGACAAAGTCCAGGGCCACCCTCTCCCACGGTTCAAACGGCGTTTGCAGCGGTTCGAGCAGTCCCGCCGGTGGTTTGTGCACCGGCTTGGCCCTCTGGCAGGTGTCGCACCTCGCGACGTAGTCCGCGACTTCCCCTCTCAGTCTGGGCCACCAAAAGTCCCTTGCGACTAATTCCACCGTCTTGTCCGTGCCAAAGTGCCCGGCCGTGGGTGCGTCGTGCAACTGCTGCAGTACCTTGGCGCGAAGTTCATCTCCAGGCACGTAGATGGCCCCTTTACGTAAGAGCAAGCCGTCCCGTATCTGGAACTCGTCGCTCTTCGCCGTGCCCTTGTGCACCTCGGCCATCTTCGCCTGCGCGAATGAGTCGTCCTGCAACGCCCGCCACACCGCCTCCAGGTCTACTGTGGCTGAAGCGCACGCCCACGCTGTTGGCGCGAAGATGTGCATGGCTGCCGCTGGCGTCGCCTCTTCGAGGTATTGCGGTTTTCGGGACAGTGCATCCGCCATGATGTTGGTGTCGCCTGGGACGTACTCTATTCGGAAATCGAAGTCAGCAAAGAACTCCGCCCAACGTATCTGCCTCTGGTTCAGGAACTTCGCCGTGCGCCAGTGCTCCAGATTCTTGTGGTCCGTGCAGACCTGCACCGTGTGCTTGGCGCCGATCAGGAAGTGCCTCCATGCTTTGAATTCTGCATGAATGGCAAGCAACTCCCTGTCCCAGATGGTGTAGTTCAGCTCCGACTTGCTGAGCTTTCTGGAGTAGAACGCTCCCAGTCTCCAGACCCCCTGTGGGTCCCTCTGCAGCAGGACAGCTCCCACTGCTCTATCGGACGCGTCTGTCTCTACCCGCATCGGTCTGCTGGGGTCGATATGCAGCAGTTGCTCTTCCGACGCGAAGAGACGCTTGAGTGCCTGAAAGGACTGCTCTGCCTGCTCCGTCCAGATGAATTTCTTTTTCTTGGAGCTTAGCGTGTCCGTAATAGCCACCGTCTGCATCGCGAACCCTTTGATAAACTTGCGATAGAAGTTGGCGAAGCCGACAAACCGCTGGACCTCCTTCCGGTTGCGCGGGCTCTTCCAATCCAACACCGCTCGCACCTTGGCGCTGTCCATGGCTAGCCCCTTGTCCGACAACTTGTAACCCAAGAAATCCACCTCCGTCGTGTCGAACTGGCACTTCTCCAGTTTGGCGTACAGTCTATGCTGCTGCAACCTCTCCAGCACCTCCCGAACGTCTTGGTCATGCGCTTGCTGCGACTCGGAGAATATCAGGATGTCATCCAGAAAGCAGACACACTTCTTGTAGAGGAGTCCCGCCAACACATGATGCATGAAAGCTTGAAAACAGTGAGAACCGTTTTGCAATCCAAACGGCATCACTCTGTACTCGTACGTGCCCAGAGGCGTGAACATGGCTGTCTTCCACTCATCGCCCTCCCTCATGCGGATGAGATTGTACGCCCCTCGCAGGTCCAACTTGGTAAACACGCGTCCCTTGCGCACCGTCGCCAGTAGGTCGTCAATCCTGGGCATGGGGAAATCAGAGGGCTTGGTCATCTTGTTCAAGAGGCGAAAATCCACCACCAGCCTCTTTTGGGGCGTGTCCTTCTTCTTCACAAAGAAAACAGGACTGCCCCCTACTGCCCTGGACTCCCGGATGAAACCGCGCTCCAAATTGTGATCTATGAACTGTTTGAGTTCCTGTAGTTCATCCTCAGACATGGAATACAGCCTCCCCTTCGGTAGCGTCGCCCCTGGTAGGAGGTCAATCTTGCAGTCATATTGCCTGTGCGGTGGTAACTTGTCTGCCTCCTTCTCGCAGAAGACCTCCAGAAAGTCTGCGTATTTGTGGGGGACTGCTTGCAACGTTCCCAACTGCAGTTGTGATTCCTCCTCCTCTCCCTCCTGTCCGGGCAGGATGCAGTGTTCTGCGCAGTAAGAGGAGCCGAAGATCAGCTGTCGCTGGTACCAAGCCAGTGTCGGACTGTGCCTGTCCAGCCAACTCATGCCCAACACAATGGGTGTGTCCGACAGTCGTGTGACGTTAAAACTGATGACTTCCCTGTGGTTGCCAAGGCGCATCACCATTGGCGGCGTTTGCTTCACCACCTGCCCCCCCAGCAACTCTCTGCCATCCACTGTGACGACTTGCAGGGGCAGAGTGGCCGGCAATAGCTGTATAGCGTGCTGCTCCACAAAATCCTGTGCTATAAAGTCTGCGTTGCTTCCAGAATCCACAGAAAGCGGGACTTCGATAGTGACGCCATCGGGCAGCTGGAGAGATGCTGTGAGTTGCACTACTGGTTTGGGTGGGAGGGGGTCTGTGGGTTGCAAGATCGCTGGGGACTGCTTCAGTGATGCGTCTGGCTGGGCCCCAGTGCCTCTGTCTCCAGCCAGACATCGTCGTTTCCCTGCTGGTGTTCGCTGTGTTGCGTGGCCGCTTTCACCGTTGCGGAGGCTGCAGTGTGCTTGGAGCTCCTCTGGGGACACTCTTTCGCCAAGTGTTGAGAGCTGTCGCATATATAACACTTCCTGGTCCCTCTAGGAGGTTTAGTCTTGACTGCCGCCGGTGCAGGGGCTCTGGTAGCTGACTGAGCCCTGGCTCCTCCCACCTCCATAGGTTCCACTCCCCCTCCTGGCGGAGGTGTAGATTGCGCACGCGTAGCGTCCCTGGGAACGAAAGAGAAACTTCTCGCTGCTTCGCGCCCTCCACGTCCTTCGTCTCTGCACCACGGACGTTCTTCCAGCCTCACCCCCACAGTCAGCGCCCTTTGGACCACCTCCTGCGTGCTCCGGGGCCTCTCCCCCCTCGCAATTTCGTCTTTAACAGCACTGCTTAATCCCTCCCAGAAGAGGTCTCTGACTGGGGGCGAATCCCGGTCCCATTCCAAGGCACTGACCAGCGCAAAAAAGCGGGCGTGATACTGACGTACGCTCACCCTCCCTTGTTTCAGTCCATGAATCTCCCGTCGGGCAAGATCCACGTCAATGGTAGATAAAAAGCACGCATCCATCGCTTTGATAAAGGCATCTGCATTCTGAAGCGCCGGATCTTTATCCCTCCACAAATTGCGTAGCCACGCTTTAGCATCCCCATGCAAATGGGATAGTATAAACCCCACTTTCTCTTCCTCATCCCTAAAGTCTTTCGCCAGCAGTTGCAGTGCGCACATTACGTCTGCTCGAAAATTGGGGTACTGTTGTAAATTCCCATCGAAGAGAGCCACAAGCCCTCCTGCTCTCCGTGCCAACCCAACCCCCTCAGGTCTGGGTCCTGGCTGCCCATGCTTAACCAATGCTTCAAACCTGGCGTGGAGATCTCTGTAGGCGGCTGCCGCATCCTCCTCCCTTTTCTTGGATGCCTGTACCTCCGCGTTCAATTGGGTCACTGCCTGTTGCAGCGCTGAAATTTTCTCTGCTTCCGTCATCTCTGCCAACCGTTGTGAGCTCGCTCCCAAACACCAATTTCCTCCTCTCGCTGCTTCTGCCTCCGCTGCGAGGTATCAGGTGTCCGAAGCTTAAATGAGACGGGTCTTACTGTCAGGGCTGCCACTCAGTCCCAGCTCACATAGGACCACGTTAGCCAGCGTTCAGGTTAAAAGAGTCTTTATTGGATTACAGCTTCCATTTCCAAACTGCAATATGCAGCCCTACTTCTTCTAGGTCAGACCGGCGAAGACCCGTCTGAGTCTCCGCCTCTAGCACACCAGCTTAATACCCTAGCCTTGCTCCACCTCCTGCGCCTTTCCCTCCGTCTCTGGGTCCTTCTGCCCCCCGGGGTCTCCTTTTTCCTACTCTCTTCTGACGCGGACCCCCCTGACCCTTCCGCCTCCTTGCGGCGGGCTTTGGGACCTGGTTCACTCTCTGGGCTGCTTACTGCGCCAGCTTCCGCTACATTTGAACTTGGCGCGCGCCCCCAACTCTCAACCTTCCTCTTGATCGTTTCGTCGCTCCCCGAGGTGGGCGTGACTACTCCTGACTCATGCCCTCCCTCCTTCTGAAAGCCTCCGGAACCCGATATCTGGTCCCCTTTCTCCCCGCTGTTCCCGTCTGGGTACGTGGGTCCCGAACTCCAACTGCTGCTCTCTGATTCCTCTCTGGACCCTTCTTCCTGGGGTGTCCCCCTGCTTTCCCCCCTTGCTCTGACTGCTGGCGCTCCCTTCTGGGAATCCTCGGACTCACTGGATAAGCTCGGCGATCTCGGTTCGTCATCCCCACTCATCTTTCCTTCGTATTCCTCCCCCTCGCTCTCTGTCTCCTCCCTTCTCTGCGTCTCTGCTTCTGAACCCCTGACACGCGCGTTCACAATTTCAGCAAAAATCTGACGTTCTGGAATTCACTCAAAAATGGTGCCAAACTGTTGCAAACGATCCCCTGAAAGGTTTTTCGGTGGAAAAAGATGGGTTTTTATCATAAAAACAGAATTAGCCCGCAAGGTCTGAACAACTTTTTTTAGAAAAAATCCCTAAGCCGCGCGGTCACAATTTCAGCAAAAATCTGACGTTCTGGAATTCACTCAAAAATGGTGCCAAACTGTTGCAAACGATCCCCTGAAAGGTTTTTCGGTGGAAACAGATGGGTTTTTATCATTGAAAAAGAATTTTCATGCAAGGTCTGAACAATTTTTTTTAAAAAAATCCCTAAGCCGCGCGGTCACAATTTCAGCAAAAATCTGACGTTCTGGAATTCACTCAAAAATGGTGCCAAACTGTTGCAAACGATCCCCTGAAAGGTTTTTCGGTGGAAACAGATGGGTTTTTATCATTGAAAAAGAATTTTCACGCAAGGTCTGAACAACTTTTTTTTGAAAAAATCCCTAATTTCAGCAAAAATCTGATGTTCTGGAATTCACTCAAAAATGGTGCCAAACTGTTGCAAACGATGACCTGAAAGGTTTTTCGGTGGAAACAGATGCGTTTTTATCATTGAAAAAGAATTTTCATGCAAGGTCTGAACAACTTTTTTTTGAAAAAATCCCTAAGCCGCGCGGTCACAATTTCAGCAAAAATCTGACGTTCTGGAATTCACTCAAAAAAGGTGCCAAACTGTTGCAAACGATCCCCTGAAAGGTTTTTCGGTGGAAACAGATGGGTATTTATCATTGAAAAAGAATTTTCATGCAAGGTCTGAACAACTTTTTTTTGAAAAAATCCCTAAGCCGCGCGGTCACAATTTCAGCAAAAATCTGACGTTCTGGAATTCACTCAAAAATGGTGCCAAACAGTTGCAAACGATCCCCTGAAAGGTTTTCCGGTGGAAACAGATGGGTTTTTATCATAAAAACAGAATTAGCCCGCAAGGTCTGAACAACTTTTTTTAGAAAAAATCCCTAAGCCGCGCGGTCACAATTTCAGCAAAAATCTGACGTTCTGGAATTCACTCAAAAATGGTGCCAAACTGTTGCAAACGATCCCCTGAAAGGTTTTTCGGTGGAAACAGATGGGTTTTTATCATTGAAAAAGAATTTTCATGCAAGGTCTGAACAATTTTTTTTAAAAAAATCCCTAAGCCGCGCGGTCACAATTTCAGCAAAAATCTGACGTTCTGGAATTCACTCAAAAATGGTGCCAAACTGTTGCAAACGATCCCCTGAAAGGTTTTTCGGTGGAAACAGATGGGTTTTTATCATTGAAAAAGAATTTTCACGCAAGGTCTGAACAACTTTTTTTTGAAAAAATCCCTAATTTCAGCAAAAATCTGATGTTCTGGAATTCACTCAAAAATGGTGCCAAACTGTTGCAAACGATGACCTGAAAGGTTTTTCGGTGGAAACAGATGCGTTTTTATCATTGAAAAAGAATTTTCATGCAAGGTCTGAACAACTTTTTTTTGAAAAAATCCCTAAGCCGCGCGGTCACAATTTCAGCAAAAATCTGACGTTCTGGAATTCACTCAAAAATGGTGCCAAACTGTTGCAAACGATCCCCTGAAAGTTTTTTCGGTGGAAACAGATGGGTTTTTATCATAAAAACAGAATTAGCCCGCAAGGTCTGAACAACTTTTTAAAGAAAAAATCCCTAAGCCGCGCGGTCACGATTTCAGCAAAAATCTGACGTTCTGGGATTCACTCAAAAATGGTGCCAAACTGTTGCAAACGATCCCCTGAAAGGTTTTTTGGTGGAAACAGATGGGTTTTTATCATTGAAAAAGAATTTTCACGCAAGGTCTGAACAACTTTTTTTTGAAAAAATCCCTAAGCCGCGCGCTCACAATTTCAGCAAAAATCTGACGTTCTGGAATTCACTCAAAAATGGTGCCAAACTGTTGCAAACGATCCCCTGAA
Organism: Podarcis bocagei; assembly: GCF_964188305.1. Taxonomy (NCBI): domain Eukaryota; kingdom Metazoa; phylum Chordata; class Lepidosauria; order Squamata; family Lacertidae; genus Podarcis; species Podarcis bocagei. The sequence goes on from NW_027670318.1 coordinate 168,869, forward strand.
AGGTTTTTCGGTGGAAAAAGATGGGTTTTTATCATAAAAACAGAATTAGCCTGCAAGGTCTGAACAACTTTTTTTTGAAAAAATCCCTAAGCCGCGCGGTCACAATTTCAGCAAAAATCTGATGTTCTGGAATTCACTCAAAAATGGTGCCAAACTGTTGCAAACGATCCCCTGAAAGGTTTTCCGGTGGAAACAGATGGGTTTTTATCATAAAAACAGAATTAGCCCGCAAGGTCTGAACAACTTTTTTTTGAAAAAATCCCTAATTTCAGCAAAAATCTGATGTTCTGGAATTCACTCAAAAATGGTGCCAAACTGTTGCAAACGATGACCTGAAAGGTTTTTCGGTGGAAACAGATGCGTTTTTATCATTGAAAAAGAATTTTCATGCAAGGTCTGAACAACTTTTTTTTGAAAAAATCCCTAAGCCGCGCGGTCACAATTTCAGCAAAAATCTGACGTTCTGGAATTCACTCAAAAAAGGTGCCAAACTGTTGCAAACGATCCCCTGAAAGGTTTTTCGGTGGAAACAGATGGGTATTTATCATTGAAAAAGAATTTTCATGCAAGGTCTGAACAACTTTTTTTTGAAAAAAATCCCTAAGCCGCGCGGTCACAATTTCAGCAAAAATCTGACGTTCTGGAATTCACTCAAAAATGGTGCCAAACTGTTGCAAACGATCCCCTGAAAGGTTTTCCGGTGGAAACAGATGGGTTTTCATCATAAAAACAGAATTAGCCCGCAAGGTCTGAACAACTTTTTTTTGAAAAAATCCCTAAGCCGCGCGGTCACAATTTCAGCAAAAATCTGACGTTCTGGAATTCACTCAAAAATGGTGCCAAACTGTTGCAAACGATCCCCTGAAAGGTTTTTCGGTGGAAACAGATGGGTTTTTATCATTGAAAAAGAATTTTCACGCAAGGTCTGAACAACTTTTTTTTGAAAAAATCCCTAAGCCGCGCGGTCACAATTTCAGCAAAAATCTGACGTTCTGGAAGTCACTCAAAAATGGTGCCAAACTTTTGCAAACGATGACCTGAAAGGTTTTTCGGTGGAAACAGATGCGTTTTTATCATTGAAAAAGAATTTTCATGCAAGGTCTGAACAACTTTTTTTTGAAAAAATCCCTAAGCCGCGCGGTCACAATTTCAGCAAAAATCTGACGTTCTGGAATTCACTCAAAAATGGTGCCAAACTGTTGCAAACGATCCCCTGAAAGGTTTTCCGGTGGAAACAGATGGGTTTTTATCATTGAAAAAGAATTTTCATGCAAGGTCTGAACAACTTTTTTTTGAAAAAATCCCTAAGCCGCGCGCTCACAATTTCAGCAAAAATCTGACGTTCTGGAATTCACTCAAAAATGGTGCCAAACTGTTGCAAACGATCCCCTGAAAGGTTTTTCGGTGGAAAAAGATGGGTTTTTATCATAAAAACAGAATTAGCCTGCAAGGTCTGAACAACTTTTTTTTGAAAAAATCCCTAAGCCGCGCGGTCACAATTTCAGCAAAAATCTGATGTTCTGGAATTCACTCAAAAATGGTGCCAAACTGTTGCAAACGATCCCTTGAAAGGTTTTCCGGTGGAAACAGATGGGTTTTTATCATAAAAAAAGAATTAGCCCGCAAGGTCTGAACAACTTTTTTTTGAAAAAATCCCTAAGCCGCGCGGTCACAATTTCAGCAAAAATCTGACGTTCTGGAATTCACTCAAAAATGGTGCCAAACTGTTGCAAACGATCCCCTGAAAGTTTTTTCGGTGGAAACAGATGGGTTTTTATCATTGAAAAAGAATTTTCACGCAAGGTCTGAACAACTTTTTTTTGAAAAAATCCCTAAGCCGCGCGGTCACAATTTCAGCAAAAATCTGACGTTCTGGAATTGACTCAAAAATGGTGCCAAACTGTTGCAAACGATCCCCTAAAAGGTTTTTCGGTGGAAACAGATGGGTTTTTATCATAAAAACAGAATTAGCCCGCAAGGTCTGAACAACTTTTTAAAGAAAAAATCCCTAAGCCGCGCGGTCACGATTTCAGCAAAAATCTGACGTTCTGGAATTCACTCAAAAATGGTGCCAAACTGTTGCAAACGATCCCCTGAAAGGTTTTTCGGTGGAAACAGATGGGTTTTTATCATTGAAAAAGAATTTTCATGCAAGGTCTGAACAACTTTTTTTTGAAAAAATCCCTAAGCCGCGCAGTCACAATTTCAGCAAAAATCTGACGTTCTGGAATTCACTCAAAAATGGTGCCAAACTGTTGCAAACGATCCCCTGAAAGGTTTTTCGGTGGAAACAGATGGGTTTTTATCATTGAAAAAGAATTTTCATGCAAGGTCTGAACAACTTTTTTTTGAAAAAATCCCTAAGCCGCGCGGTCACAATTTCAGCAAAAATCTGACGTTCTGGAATTCACTCAAAAATGGTGCCAAACTGTTGCAAACGATCCCCTGAAAGGTTTTTCGGTGGAAACAGATGGGTTTTAATCAATGAAAAAGAAGTTTCATGCAAGGTCTGAACAATTTTTTTAAAAAAAATCCCTAAGCCGCGCGGTCACAATTTCAGCAAAAATCTGACGTTCTGGAATTCACTCAAAAATGGTGCCAAACTGTTGCAAACGATCCCCTGAAAGGTTTTTCGGTGGAAACAGATGGGTTTTTATCATTGAAAAAGAATTTTCACGCAAGGTCTGAACAACTTTTTTTTGAAAAAATCCCTAAGCCGCGCGGTCACAATTTCAGCAAAAATCTGACGTTCTGGAATTCACTCAAAAAAGGTGCCAAACTGTTGCAAACGATCCCCTGAAAGGTTTTTCGGTGGAAACAGATGGGTATTTATCATTGAAAAAGAATTTTCATGCAAGGTCTGAACAACTTTTTTTTGAAAAAATCCCTAAGCCGCGCGGTCACAATTTCAGCAAAAATCTGACGTTCTGGAATTCACTCAAAAATGGTGCCAAACTGTTGCAAACGATCCCCTGAAAGGTTTTCCGGTGGAAACAGATGGGTTTTTATCATAAAAACAGAATTAGCCCGCAAGGTCTGAACAACTTTTTTTTGAAAAAATCCCTAAGCCGCGCGGTCACAATTTCAGCAAAAATCTGACGTTCTGGAATTCACTCAAAAATGGTGCCAAACTGTTGCAAACGATCCCCTGAAAGTTTTTTCGGTGGAAACAGATGGGTTTTTATAATTGAAAAAGAATTTTCATGCAAGGTCTGAACAACTTTTTTTTGAAAAAATCCCTAAGCCGCGCGGTCACAATTTCAGCAAAAATCTGACGTTCTGGAATTCACTCAAAAATGGTGCCAAACTGTTGCAAACGATCCCCTGAAAGGTTTTTCGGTGGAAAAAGATTGGTTTTTATCATAAAAACAGAATTAGCCCGCAAGGTCTGAACAACTTTTTAAAGAAAAAATCCCTAAGCCGCGCGGTCACAATTTCAGCAAAAATCTGACGTTCTGGAATTCACTCAAAAATGGTGCCAAACTGTTGCAAACGATCCCCTGAAAGGTTTTTCGGTGGAAACAGATGGGTTTTTATCATTGAAAAAGAATTTTCATGCAATGTCTGAACAACTTTTTTTTGAAAAAATCCCTAAGCCGCGCGTTCACAATTTCAGCAAAAATCTGACGTTCTGGAATTCACTCAAAAATGGTGCAAAACTGTTGCAAACGATCCCCTGAAAGGTTTTTCGGTGGAAAAAGATTGGTTTTTATCATAAAAACAGAATCAGCCCGCAAGGTCTGAACAACTTTTTTTTAGAAAAAATCCCTAAGCCGCGCGTTCACAATTTCAGCAAAAATCTGACGTTCTGGAATTCACTCAAAAATGGTGCCAAACTGTTGCAAACGATCCCCTGAAAGGTTTTTCGGTGGAAAAAGATTGGTTTTTATCATAAAAACAGAATCAGCCCGCAAGGTCTGAACAATTTTTTTTGAAAAAATCCCTAAGCCGCGCGGTCACAATTTCAGCAAAAATCTGACGTTCTGGAATTCACTCAAAAATGGTGCCAAACTGTTGCAAACGATCCCCTGAAAGGTTTTTCGGTGGAAACAGATGGGTTTTTATCATTGAAAAAGAATTTTCACGCAAGGTCTGAACAACTTTTTTTTGAAAAAATCCCTAAGCCGCGCGGTCACAATTTCAGCAAAAATCTGAAGTTCTGGAATTCACTCAAAAATGGTGCCAAACTGTTGCAAACGATCCGCTGAAAGGTTTTTCGGTGGAAAAAGATGGGTTTTTATCATTGAAAAAGAATTTTCATGCAAGGTCTGAACAACTTTTTTTTGAAAAAATCCCTAAGCCGCGCGGTCACAATTTCAGCAAAAATCTGAAGTTCTGGAATTCACTCAAAAATGGTGCCAAACTGTTGCAAACGATCCCCTGAAAGGTTTTTTGGTGGAAACAGATGGGTTTTTATCATTGAAAAAGAATTTTCACGCAAGGTCTGAACAACTTTTTTTTGAAAAAATCCCTAAGCCGCGCGGTCACAATTTCAGCAAAAATCTGACGTTCTGGAATTCACTCAAAAATGGTGCCAAACTGTTGCAAACGATCCCCTGAAAGGTTTTTTGGTGGAAACAGATGGGTTTTTATCATTGAAAAAGAATTTTCACGCAAGGTCTGAACAACTTTTTTTTGAAAAAATCCCTAAGCCGCGCGGTCACAATTTCAGCAAAAATCTGACGTTCTGGAATTCACTCAAAAATGGTGCCAAACTTTTGCAAACGATGACCTGAAAGGTTTTTCGGTGGAAACAGATGGGTTTTTATCATTGAAAAAGAATTTTCATGCAATGTCTGAACAACTTTTTTTTGAAAAAATCCCTAAGCCGCGCGGTCACAATTTCAGCAAAAATCTGACGTTCTGGAATTCACTCAAAAATGGTGCCAAACTGTTGCAAACGATCCCCTGAAAGGTTTTTCGGTGGAAAAAGATTGGTTTTTATCATAAAAACAGAATTAGCCCGCAAGGTCTGAACAACTTTTTAAAGAAAAAATCCCTAAGCCGCGCGGTCACAATTTCAGCAAAAATCTGACGTTCTGGAATTCACTCAAAAATGGTGCCAAACTGTTGCAAACGATCCCCTGAAAGGTTTTCCGGTGGAAACAGATGGGTTTTTATCATTGAAAAAGAATTTTCATGCAAGGTCTGAACAACTTTTTTTTGAAAAAATCCCTAAGCCGCGCGCTCACAATTTCAGCAAAAATCTGACGTTCTGGAATTCACTCAAAAATGGTGCCAAACTGTTGCAAACGATCCCCTGAAAGGTTTTTCGGTGGAAAAAGATGGGTTTTTATCATAAAAACAGAATTAGCCTGCAAGGTCTGAACAACTTTTTTTTGAAAAAATCCCTAAGCCGCGCGGTCACAATTTCAGCAAAAATCTGATGTTCTGGAATTCACTCAAAAATGGTGCCAAACTGTTGCAAACGATCCCTTGAAAGGTTTTCCGGTGGAAACAGATGGGTTTTTATCATAAAAAAAGAATTAGCCCGCAAGGTCTGAACAACTTTTTTTTGAAAAAATCCCTAAGCCGCGCGGTCACAATTTCAGCAAAAATCTGACGTTCTGGAATTCACTCAAAAATGGTGCCAAACTGTTGCAAACGATCCCCTGAAAGTTTTTTCGGTGGAAACAGATGGGTTTTTATCATTGAAAAAGAATTTTCACGCAAGGTCTGAACAACTTTTTTTTGAAAAAATCCCTAAGCCGCGCGGTCACAATTTCAGCAAAAATCTGACGTTCTGGAATTGACTCAAAAATGGTGCCAAACTGTTGCAAACGATCCCCTAAAAGGTTTTTCGGTGGAAACAGATGGGTTTTTATCATAAAAACAGAATTAGCCCGCAAGGTCTGAACAACTTTTTAAAGAAAAAATCCCTAAGCCGCGCGGTCACGATTTCAGCAAAAATCTGACGTTCTGGAATTCACTCAAAAATGGTGCCAAACTGTTGCAAACGATCCCCTGAAAGGTTTTTCGGTGGAAACAGATGGGTTTTTATCATTGAAAAAGAATTTTCATGCAAGGTCTGAACAACTTTTTTTTGAAAAAATCCCTAAGCCGCGCAGTCACAATTTCAGCAAAAATCTGACGTTCTGGAATTCACTCAAAAATGGTGCCAAACTGTTGCAAACGATCCCCTGAAAGGTTTTTCGGTGGAAACAGATGGGTTTTTATCATTGAAAAAGAATTTTCATGCAAGGTCTGAACAACTTTTTTTTGAAAAAATCCCTAAGCCGCGCGGTCACAATTTCAGCAAAAATCTGACGTTCTGGAATTCACTCAAAAATGGTGCCAAACTGTTGCAAACGATCCCCTGAAAGGTTTTTCGGTGGAAACAGATGGGTTTTAATCAATGAAAAAGAAGTTTCATGCAAGGTCTGAACAATTTTTTTAAAAAAAATCCCTAAGCCGCGCGGTCACAATTTCAGCAAAAATCTGACGTTCTGGAATTCACTCAAAAATGGTGCCAAACTGTTGCAAACGATCCCCTGAAAGGTTTTTCGGTGGAAACAGATGGGTTTTTATCATTGAAAAAGAATTTTCACGCAAGGTCTGAACAACTTTTTTTTGAAAAAATCCCTAAGCCGCGCGGTCACAATTTCAGCAAAAATCTGACGTTCTGGAATTCACTCAAAAAAGGTGCCAAACTGTTGCAAACGATCCCCTGAAAGGTTTTTCGGTGGAAACAGATGGGTATTTATCATTGAAAAAGAATTTTCATGCAAGGTCTGAACAACTTTTTTTTGAAAAAATCCCTAAGCCGCGCGGTCACAATTTCAGCAAAAATCTGACGTTCTGGAATTCACTCAAAAATGGTGCCAAACTGTTGCAAACGATCCCCTGAAAGGTTTTCCGGTGGAAACAGATGGGTTTTTATCATAAAAACAGAATTAGCCCGCAAGGTCTGAACAACTTTTTTTTGAAAAAATCCCTAAGCCGCGCGGTCACAATTTCAGCAAAAATCTGACGTTCTGGAATTCACTCAAAAATGGTGCCAAACTGTTGCAAACGATCCCCTGAAAGTTTTTTCGGTGGAAACAGATGGGTTTTTATAATTGAAAAAGAATTTTCATGCAAGGTCTGAACAACTTTTTTTTGAAAAAATCCCTAAGCCGCGCGGTCACAATTTCAGCAAAAATCTGACGTTCTGGAATTCACTCAAAAATGGTGCCAAACTGTTGCAAACGATCCCCTGAAAGGTTTTTCGGTGGAAAAAGATTGGTTTTTATCATAAAAACAGAATTAGCCCGCAAGGTCTGAACAACTTTTTAAAGAAAAAATCCCTAAGCCGCGCGGTCACAATTTCAGCAAAAATCTGACGTTCTGGAATTCACTCAAAAATGGTGCCAAACTGTTGCAAACGATCCCCTGAAAGGTTTTTCGGTGGAAACAGATGGGTTTTTATCATTGAAAAAGAATTTTCATGCAATGTCTGAACAACTTTTTTTTGAAAAAATCCCTAAGCCGCGCGTTCACAATTTCAGCAAAAATCTGACGTTCTGGAATTCACTCAAAAATGGTGCAAAACTGTTGCAAACGATCCCCTGAAAGGTTTTTCGGTGGAAAAAGATTGGTTTTTATCATAAAAACAGAATCAGCCCGCAAGGTCTGAACAACTTTTTTTTAGAAAAAATCCCTAAGCCGCGCGTTCACAATTTCAGCAAAAATCTGACGTTCTGGAATTCACTCAAAAATGGTGCCAAACTGTTGCAAACGATCCCCTGAAAGGTTTTTCGGTGGAAAAAGATTGGTTTTTATCATAAAAACAGAATCAGCCCGCAAGGTCTGAACAATTTTTTTTGAAAAAATCCCTAAGCCGCGCGGTCACAATTTCAGCAAAAATCTGACGTTCTGGAATTCACTCAAAAATGGTGCCAAACTGTTGCAAACGATCCCCTGAAAGGTTTTTCGGTGGAAACAGATGGGTTTTTATCATTGAAAAAGAATTTTCACGCAAGGTCTGAACAACTTTTTTTTGAAAAAATCCCTAAGCCGCGCGGTCACAATTTCAGCAAAAATCTGAAGTTCTGGAATTCACTCAAAAATGGTGCCAAACTGTTGCAAACGATCCGCTGAAAGGTTTTTCGGTGGAAAAAGATGGGTTTTTATCATTGAAAAAGAATTTTCATGCAAGGTCTGAACAACTTTTTTTTGAAAAAATCCCTAAGCCGCGCGGTCACAATTTCAGCAAAAATCTGAAGTTCTGGAATTCACTCAAAAATGGTGCCAAACTGTTGCAAACGATCCCCTGAAAGGTTTTTTGGTGGAAACAGATGGGTTTTTATCATTGAAAAAGAATTTTCACGCAAGGTCTGAACAACTTTTTTTTGAAAAAATCCCTAAGCCGCGCGGTCACAATTTCAGCAAAAATCTGACGTTCTGGAATTCACTCAAAAATGGTGCCAAACTGTTGCAAACGATCCCCTGAAAGGTTTTTTGGTGGAAACAGATGGGTTTTTATCATTGAAAAAGAATTTTCACGCAAGGTCTGAACAACTTTTTTTTGAAAAAATCCCTAAGCCGCGCGGTCACAATTTCAGCAAAAATCTGACGTTCTGGAATTCACTCAAAAATGGTGCCAAACTTTTGCAAACGATGACCTGAAAGGTTTTTCGGTGGAAACAGATGGGTTTTTATCATTGAAAAAGAATTTTCATGCAATGTCTGAACAACTTTTTTTTGAAAAAATCCCTAAGCCGCGCGGTCACAATTTCAGCAAAAATCTGACGTTCTGGAATTCACTCAAAAATGGTGCCAAACTGTTGCAAACGATCCCCTGAAAGGTTTTTCGGTGGAAAAAGATTGGTTTTTATCATAAAAACAGAATTAGCCCGCAAGGTCTGAACAACTTTTTAAAGAAAAAATCCCTAAGCCGCGCGGTCACAATTTCAGCAAAAATCTGACGTTCTGGAATTCACTCAAAAATGGTGCCAAACTGTTGCAAACGATCCCCTGAAAGGTTTTTCGGTGGAAACAGATGGGTTTTTATCATTGAAAAAGAATTTTCATGCAATGTCTGAACAACTTTTTTTTGAAAAAATCCCTAAGCCGCGCGTTCACAATTTCAGCAAAAATCTGACGTTCTGGAATTCACTCAAAAATGGTGCAAAACTGTTGCAAACGATCCCCTGAAAGGTTTTTCGGTGGAAAAAGATTGGTTTTTATCATAAAAACAGAATCAGCCCGCAAGGTCTGAACAACTTTTTTTAGAAAAAATCCCTAAGCCGCGCGTTCACAATTTCAGCAAAAATCTGACGTTCTGGAATTCACTCAAAAATGGTGCCAAACTGTTGCAAACGATCCCCTGAAAGGTTTTTCGGTGGAAAAAGATTGGTTTTTATCATAAAAACAGAATCAGCCCGCAAGGTCTGAACAATTTTTTTTGAAAAAATCCCTAAGCCGCGCGGTCACAATTTCAGCAAAAATCTGACGTTCTGGAATTCACTCAAAAATGGTGCCAAACTGTTGCAAACGATCCCCTGAAAGGTTTTTCGGTGGAAACAGATGGGTTTTTATCATTGAAAAAGAATTTTCACGCAAGGTCTGAACAACTTTTTTTTGAAAAAATCCCTAAGCCGCGCGGTCACAATTTCAGCAAAAATCTGAAGTTCTGGAATTCACTCAAAAATGGTGCCAAACTGTTGCAAACGATCCCCTGAAAGGTTTTTCGGTGGAAAAAGATGGGTTTTTATCATTGAAAAAGAATTTTCATGCAAGGTCTGAACAACTTTTTTTTGAAAAAATCCCTAAGCCGCGCGGTCACAATTTCAGCAAAAATCTGAAGTTCTGGAATTCACTCAAAAATGGTGCCAAACTGTTGCAAACGATCCCCTGAAAGGTTTTTTGGTGGAAACAGATGGGTTTTTATCATTGAAAAAGAATTTTCACGCAAGGTCTGAACAACTTTTTTTTGAAAAAATCCCTAAGCCGCGCGGTCACAATTTCAGCAAAAATCTGACGTTCTGGAATTCACTCAAAAATGGTGCCAAACTGTTGCAAACGATCCCCTGAAAGGTTTTTTGGTGGAAACAGATGGGTTTTTATCATTGAAAAAGAATTTTCACGCAAGGTCTGAACAACTTTTTTTTGAAAAAATCCCTAAGCCGCGCGGTCACAATTTCAGCAAAAATCTGACGTTCTGGAATTCACTCAAAAATGGTGCCAAACTTTTGCAAACGATGACCTGAAAGGTTTTTCGGTGGAAAAAGATGGGTTTTTATCATAAAAACAGAATTAGCCCGCAAGGTCTGAACAACTTTTTTTAGAAAAAATCCCTAAGCGGTCACAATTTCAGCAAAAATCTGACGTTCTGGAATTCACTCAAAAATGGTGCCAAACTGTTGCAAACGATCCCCTGAAAGGTTTTTCGGTGGAAAAAGATGGGTTTTTATCATAAAAACAGAATTAGCCCGCAAGGTCTGAACAACTTTTTTTTGAAAAAATCCCTAAGCCGCGCGGTCACAATTTCAGCAAAAATCTGACGTTCTGGAATTCACTCAAAAATGGTGCCAAACTGTTGCAAACGATCCCCTGAAAGGTTTTTCGGTGGAAACAGATGGGTTTTTATCATTGAAAAAGAATTTTCACGCAAGGTCTGAACAACTTTTTTTTGAAAAAAATCCCTAAGCCGCGCGGTCACAATTTCAGCAAAAATCTGACGTTCTGGAATTCACTCAAAAATGGTGCCAAACTGTTGCAAACGATCCCCTGAAAGCTTTTTCGGTGGAAACAGATGGGTTTTTATCATTGAAAAAGAATTTTCATGCAAGGTCTGAACAACTTTTTTTTGAAAAAATCCCTAAGCCGCGCGGTCACAATTTCAGCAAAAATCTGACGTTCTGGAATTCACTCAAAAATGGTGCCAAACTGTTGCAAACGATCCCCTGAAAGGTTTTCCGGTGGAAACAGATGGGTTTTTATCATAAAAACAGAATTAGCCCGCAAGGTCTGAACAACTTTTTTTAGAAAAAATCCCTAAGCCGCGCGGTCACAATTTCAGCAAAAATCTGACGTTCTGGAATTCACTCAAAAATGGTGCCAAACTGTTGCAAACGATCCCCTGAAAGGTTTTTCGGTGGAAACAGATGGGTTTTTATCATTGAAAAAGAATTTTCACGCAAGGTCTGAACAACTTTTTTTTGAAAAAATCCCTAAGCCGCGCGGTCACAATTTCAGCAAAAATCTGACGTTCTGGAAGTCACTCAAAAATGGTGCCAAACTTTTGCAAACGATGACCTGAAAGGTTTTTCGGTGGAAACAGATGCGTTTTTATCATTGAAAAAGAATTTTCACGCAAGGTCTGAACAACTTTTTTTTGAAAAAATCCCTAAGCCGCGCGGTCACAATTTCAGCAAAAATCTGACGTTCTGGAATTCACTCAAAAATGGTGCCAAACTGTTGCAAACGATCCCCTGAAAGGTTTTCCGGTGGAAACAGATGGGTTTTTATCATTGAAAAAGAATTTTCATGCAAGGTCTGAACAACTTTTTTTTGAAAAAATCCCTAAGCCGCGCGGTCACAATTTCAGCAAAAATCTGACGTTCTGGAATTCACTCAAAAATGGTGCCAAACTGTTGCAAACGATCCCCTGAAAGGTTTTTCGGTGGAAAAAGATGGGTTTTTATCATAAAAACAGAATTAGCCTGCAAGGTCTGAACAACTTTTTTTTGAAAAAATCCCTAAGCCGCGCGGTCACAATTTCAGCAAAAATCTGATGTTCTGGAATTCACTCAAAAATGGTGCCAAACTGTTGCAAACGATCCCCTGAAAGGTTTTCCGGTGGAAACAGATGGGTTTTTATCATAAAAACAGAATTAGCCCGCAAGGTCTGAACAACTTTTTTTTGAAAAAATCCCTAAGCCGCGCGGTCACAATTTCAGCAAAAATCTGACGTTCTGGAATTCACTCAAAAATGGTGCCAAACTGTTGCAAACGATCCCCTGAAAGTTTTTTCGGTGGAAACAGATGGGTTTTTATCATTGAAAAAGAATTTTCACGCAAGGTCTGAACAACTTTTTTTTGAAAAAATCCCTAAGCCGCGCGGTCACAATTTCATCAAAAATCTGACGTTCTGGAATTGACTCAAAAATGGTGCCAAACTGTTGCAAACGATCCCCAAAAGGTTTTTCGGTGGAAACAGATGGGTTTTTATCATAAAAACAGAATTAGCCCGCAAGGTCTGAACAACTTTTTAAAGAAAAAATCCCTAAGCCGCGCGGTCACGATTTCAGCAAAAATCTGACGTTCTGGAATTCACTCAAAAATGGTGCCAAACTGTTGCAAACGATCCCCTGAAAGGTTTTTCGGTGGAAACAGATGGGTTTTTATCATTGAAAAAGAATTTTCATGCAAGGTCTGAACAACTTTTTTTTGAAAAAATCCCTAAGCCGCGCGTTCACAATTTCAGCAAAAATCTGACGTTCTGGAATTCACTCAAAAATGGTGCCAAACTGTTGCAAACGATCCCCTGAAAGGTTTTTCGGTGGAAAAAGATGGGTTTTTATCATAAAAACAGAATTAGCCCGCAAGGTCTGAACAACTTTTTTTAGAAAAAATCCCTAAGCCGCGCGGTCACAATTTCAGCAAAAATCTGACGTTCTGGAATTCACTCAAAAATGGTGCCAAACTGTTGCAAACGATCCCCTGAAAGGTTTTTCGGTGGAAACAGATGGGTTTTTATCATTGAAAAAGAATTTTCATGCAAGGTCTGAACAATTTTTTTAAAAAAAATCCCTAAGCCGCGCGGTCACGATTTCAGCAAAAATCTGACGTTCTGGAATTCACTCAAAAATGGTGCCAAACTGTTGCAAACGATCCCCTGAAAGGTTTTTCGGTGGAAACAGATGGGTTTTTATCATTGAAAAAGAATTTTCACGCAAGGTCTGAACAACTTTTTTTTGAAAAAATCCCTAAGCCGCGCGGTCACAATTTCAGCAAAAATCTGATGTTCTGGAATTCACTCAAAAATGGTGCCAAACTGTTGCAAACGATCCCCTGAAAGGTTTTTCGGTGGAAACAGATGCGTTTTTATCATTGAAAAAGAATTTTCATGCAAGGTCTGAACAACTTTTTTTTGAAAAAATCCCTAAGCCGCGCGGTCACAATTTCAGCAAAAATCTGACGTTCTGGAATTCACTCAAAAAAGGTGCCAAACTGTTGCAAACGATCCCCTGAAAGGTTTTTCGGTGGAAACAGATGGGTATTTATCATTGAAAAAGAATTTTCATGCAAGGTCTGAACAACTTTTTTTTGAAAAAATCCCTAAGCCGCGCGGTCACAATTTCAGCAAAAATCTGACGTTCTGGAATTCACTCAAAAATGGTGCCAAACTGTTGCAAACGATCCCCTGAAAGGTTTTCCGGTGGAAACAGATGGGTTTTTATCATAAAAACAGAATTAGCCCGCAAGGTCTGAACAACTTTTTTTAGAAAAAATCCCTAAGCCGCGCGGTCACAATTTCAGCAAAAATCTGACGTTCTGGAAGTCACTCAAAAATGGTGCCAAACTTTTGCAAACGATGACCTGAAAGGTTTTTCGGTGGAAACAGATGCGTTTTTATCATTGAAAAAGAATTTTCATGCAAGGTCTGAACAACTTTTTTTTGAAAAAATCCCTAAGCCGCGCGGTCACAATTTCAGCAAAAATCTGACGTTCTGGAATTCACTCAAAAATGGTGCCAAACTGTTGCAAACGATCCCCTGAAAGGTTTTCCGGTGGAAACAGATGGGTTTTTATCATTGAAAAAGAATTTTCATGCAAGGTCTGAACAACTTTTTTTTGAAAAAATCCCTAAGCCGCGCGGTCACAATTTCAGCAAAAATCTGACGTTCTGGAATTCACTCAAAAATGGTGCCAAACTGTTGCAAACGATCCCCTGAAAGGTTTTTCGGTGGAAACAGATGGGTTTTTATCATAAAAACAGAATTAGCCCGCAAGGTCTGAACAACTTTTTTTTGAAAAAATCCCTAAGCCGCGCGGTCACAATTTCAGCAAAAATCTGACGTTCTGGAATTCACTCAAAAATGGTGCCAAACTGTTGCAAACGATCCCCTGAAAGGTTTTTCGGTGGAAACAGATGGGTTTTTATCATAAAAACAGAATTAGCCCGCAAGGTCTGAACAACTTTTTTTTGAAAAAATCCCTAAGCCGCGCGGTCACGATTTCAGCAAAAATCTGACGTTCTGGAATTCACTCAAAAATGGTGCCAAACTGTTGCAAACGATCCCCTGAAAGGTTTTTCGGTGGAAACAGATGGGTTTTTATCATTGAAAAAGAATTTTCACGCAAGGTCTGAACAACTTTTTTTTGAAAAAATCCCTAAGCCGCGCGGTCACAATTTCAGCAAAAATCTGATGTTCTGGAATTCACTCAAAAATGGTGCCAAACTGTTGCAAACGATGACCTGAAAGGTTTTTCGGTGGAAACAGATGCGTTTTTATCATTGAAAAAGAATTTTCATGCAAGGTCTGAACAACTTTTTTTTGAAAAAATCCCTAAGCCGCGCGGTCACAATTTCAGCAAAAATCTGACGTTCTGGAATTCACTCAAAAAAGGTGCCAAACTGTTGCAAACGATCCCCTGAAAGGTTTTTCGGTGGAAACAGATGGGTATTTATCATTGAAAAAGAATTTTCATGCAAGGTCTGAACAACTTTTTTTTGAAAAAATCCCTAAGCCGCGCGGTCACAATTTCAGCAAAAATCTGACGTTCTGGAATTCACTCAAAAATGGTGCCAAACTGTTGCAAACGATCCCCTGAAAGGTTTTCCGGTGGAAACAGATGGGTTTTTATCATAAAAACAGAATTAGCCCGCAAGGTCTGAACAACTTTTTTTAGAAAAAATCCCTAAGCCGCGCGGTCACAATTTCAGCAAAAATCTGACGTTCTGGAAGTCACTCAAAAATGGTGCCAAACTTTTGCAAACGATGACCTGAAAGGTTTTTCGGTGGAAACAGATGCGTTTTTATCATTGAAAAAGAATTTTCATGCAAGGTCTGAACAACTTTTTTTTGAAAAAATCCCTAAGCCGCGCGGTCACAATTTCAGCAAAAATCTGACGTTCTGGAATTCACTCAAAAATGGTGCCAAACTGTTGCAAACGATCCCCTGAAAGGTTTTCCGGTGGAAACAGATGGGTTTTTATCATTGAAAAAGAATTTTCATGCAAGGTCTGAACAACTTTTTTTTGAAAAAATCCCTAAGCCGCGCGGTCACAATTTCAGCAAAAATCTGACGTTCTGGAATTCACTCAAAAATGGTGCCAAACTGTTGCAAACGATCCCCTGAAAGGTTTTTCGGTGGAAACAGATGGGTTTTTATCATAAAAACAGAATTAGCCCGCAAGGTCTGAACAACTTTTTTTTGAAAAAATCCCTAAGCCGCGCGGTCACAATTTCAGCAAAAATCTGACGTTCTGGAATTCACTCAAAAATGGTGCCAAACTGTTGCAAACGATCCCCTGAAAGTTTTTTCGGTGGAAACAGATGGGTTTTTATCATTGAAAAAGAATTTTCACGCAAGGTCTGAACAACTTTTTTTTGAAAAAATCCCTAAACCGCGCGGTCACAATTTCAGCAAAAATCTGACGTTCTGGAATTGACTCAAAAATGGTGCCAAACTGTTGCAAACGATCCCCAAAAGGTTTTTCGGTGGAAACAGATGGGTTTTTATCATAAAAACAGAATTAGCCCGCAAGGTCTGAACAACTTTTTAAAGAAAAAATCC
Source organism: Podarcis bocagei (assembly GCF_964188305.1). NCBI lineage: Eukaryota > Metazoa > Chordata > Lepidosauria > Squamata > Lacertidae > Podarcis > Podarcis bocagei. The sequence goes on from NW_027670318.1 coordinate 184,595, forward strand.
CTAAGCCGCGCGGTCACGATTTCAGCAAAAATCTGACGTTCTGGAATTCACTCAAAAATGGTGCCAAACTGTTGCAAACGATCCCCTGAAAGGTTTTTCGGTGGAAACAGATGGGTTTTTATCATTGAAAAAGAATTTTCATGCAAGGTCTGAACAACTTTTTTTTGAAAAAATCCCTAAGCCGCGCGGTCACAATTTCAGCAAAAATCTGACGTTCTGGAATTCACTCAAAAATGGTGCCAAACTGTTGCAAACGATCCCCTGAAAGGTTTTTCGGTGGAAACAGATGGGTTTTTATCATTGAAAAAGAATTTTCACGCAAGGTCTGAACAATTTTTTTTAAAAAAATCCCTAAGCCGCGCGGTCACAATTTCAGCAAAAATCTGACGTTCTGGAATTCACTCAAAAATGGTGCCAAACTGTTGCAAACGATCCCCTGAAAGGTTTTTCGGTGGAAACAGATGGGTTTTTATCATTGAAAAAGAATTTTCATGCAAGGTCTGAACAATTTTTTTTAAAAAAATCCCTAAGCCGCGCGGTCACAATTTCAGCAAAAATCTGACGTTCTGGAATTCACTCAAAAATGGTGCCAAACTGTTGCAAACGATCCCCTGAAAGGTTTTTCGGTGGAAACAGATGGGTTTTTATCATTAAAAAAGAATTTTCACGCAAGGTCTGAACAACTTTTTTTTGAAAAAATCCCTAAGCCGCGCGGTCACAATTTCAGCAAAAATCTGACGTTCTGGAATTCACTCAAAAATGGTGCCAAACTGTTGCAAATGATCCCCTGAAAGGTTTTTCGGTGGAAACAGATGGGTTTTTATCATTGAAAAAGAATTTTCATGCAAGGTCTGAACAATTTTTTTAAAAAAAATCCCTAAGCCGCGCGGTCACAATTTCAGCAAAAATCTGACGTTCTGGAATTCACTCAAAAATGGTGCCAAACTGTTGCAAACGATCCCCTGAAAGGTTTTTCGGTGGAAACAGATGGGTTTTTATCATTGAAAAAGAATTTTCACGCAAGGTCTGAACAACTTTTTTTTGAAAAAATCCCTAAGCCGCGCGGTCAGAATTTCAGCAAAAATCTGATGTTCTGGAATTCACTCAAAAATGGTGCCAAACTGTTGCAAACGATGACCTGAAAGGTTTTTCGGTGGAAACAGATGCGTTTTTATCATTGAAAAAGAATTTTCATGCAAGGTCTGAACAACTTTTTTTTGAAAAAATCCCTAAGCCGCGCGGTCACAATTTCAGCAAAAATCTGACGTTCTGGAATTCACTCAAAAAAGGTGCCAAACTGTTGCAAACGATCCCCTGAAAGGTTTTTCGGTGGAAACAGATGGGTATTTATCATTGAAAAAGAATTTTCATGCAAGGTCTGAACAACTTTTTTTTGAAAAAATCCCTAAGCCGCGCGGTCACAATTTCAGCAAAAATCTGACGTTCTGGAATTCACTCAAAAATGGTGCCAAACTGTTGCAAACGATCCCCTGAAAGGTTTTCCGGTGGAAACAGATGGGTTTTTATCATAAAAACAGAATTAGCCCGCAAGGTCTGAACAACTTTTTTTAGAAAAAATCCCTAAGCCGCGCGGTCACAATTTCAGCAAAAATCTGACGTTCTGGAAGTCACTCAAAAATGGTGCCAAACTTTTGCAAACGATGACCTGAAAGGTTTTTCGGTGGAAACAGATGCGTTTTTATCATTGAAAAAGAATTTTCATGCAAGGTCTGAACAACTTTTTTTTGAAAAAATCCCTAAGCCGCGCGGTCACAATTTCAGCAAAAATCTGACGTTCTGGAATTCACTCAAAAATGGTGCCAAACTGTTGCAAACGATCCCCTGAAAGGTTTTCCGGTGGAAACAGATGGGTTTTTATCATTGAAAAAGAATTTTCATGCAAGGTCTGAACAACTTTTTTTTGAAAAAATCCCTAAGCCGCGCGGTCACAATTTCAGCAAAAATCTGACTTTCTGGAATTCACTCAAAAATGGTGCCAAACTGTTGCAAACGATCCCCTGAAAGGTTTTTCGGTGGAAACAGATGGGTTTTTATCATAAAAACAGAATTAGCCCGCAAGGTCTGAACAACTTTTTTTTGAAAAAATCCCTAAGCCGCGCGGTCACAATTTCAGCAAAAATCTGACGTTCTGGAATTCACTCAAAAATGGTGCCAAACTGTTGCAAACGATCCCCTGAAAGTTTTTTCGGTGGAAACAGATGGGTTTTTATCATTGAAAAAGAATTTTCACGCAAGGTCTGAACAACTTTTTTTTGAAAAAATCCCTAAACCGCGCGGTCACAATTTCAGCAAAAATCTGACGTTCTGGAATTGACTCAAAAATGGTGCCAAACTGTTGCAAACGATCCCCAAAAGGTTTTTCGGTGGAAACAGATGGGTTTTTATCATAAAAACAGAATTAGCCCGCAAGGTCTGAACAACTTTTTAAAGAAAAAATCCCTAAGCCGCGCGGTCACGATTTCAGCAAAAATCTGACGTTCTGGAATTCACTCAAAAATGGTGCCAAACTGTTGCAAACGATCCCCTGAAAGGTTTTTCGGTGGAAACAGATGGGTTTTTATCATTGAAAAAGAATTTTCATGCAAGGTCTGAACAACTTTTTTTTGAAAAAATCCCTAAGCCGCGCGTTCACAATTTCAGCAAAAATCTGACGTTCTGGAATTCACTCAAAAATGGTGCCAAACTGTTGCAAACGATCCCCTGAAAGGTTTTTCGGTGGAAAAAGATGGGTTTTTATCATTGAAAAAGAATTTTCATGCAAGGTCTGAACAACTTTTTTTTGAAAAAATCCCTAAGCCGCGCGGTCACAATTTCAGCAAAAATCTGACGTTCTGGAATTCACTCAAAAATGGTGCCAAACTGTTGCAAACGATCCCCTGAAAGGTTTTTCGGTGGAAACAGATGGGTTTTTATCATTGAAAAAGAATTTTCACGCAAGGTCTGAACAATTTTTTTTAAAAAAATCCCTAAGCCGCGCGGTCACAATTTCAGCAAAAATCTGACGTTCTGGAATTCACTCAAAAATGGTGCCAAACTGTTGCAAACGATCCCCTGAAAGGTTTTTCGGTGGAAACAGATGGGTTTTTATCATTGAAAAAGAATTTTCACGCAAGGTCTGAACAACTTTTTTTTGAAAAAATCCCTAAGCCGCGCGGTCACAATTTCAGGAAAAATCTGATGTTCTGGAATTCACTCAAAAATGGTGCCAAACTGTTGCAAACGATGACCTGAAAGGTTTTTCGGTGGAAACAGATGCGTTTTTATCATTGAAAAAGAATTTTCATGCAAGGTCTGAACAACTTTTTTTTGAAAAAATCCCTAAGCCGCGCGGTCACAATTTCAGCAAAAATCTGACGTTCTGGAATTCACTCAAAAATGGTGCCAAACTGTTGCAAACGATCCCCTGAAAGGTTTTCCGGTGGAAACAGATGGGTTTTTATCATAAAAACAGAATTAGCCCGCAAGGTCTGAACAACTTTTTTTTGAAAAAATCCCTAAGCCGCGCGGTCACAATTTCAGCAAAAATCTGACGTTCTGGAATTCACTCAAAAATGGTGCCAAACTGTTGCAAACGATCCCCTGAAAGGTTTCTCGGTGGAAACAGATGGGTTTTTATAATTGAAAAAGAATTTTCATGCAAGGTCTGAACAACTTTTTTTTGAAAAAATCCCTAAGCCGCGCGGTCACAATTTCAGCAAAAATCTGACGTTCTGGAATTCACTCAAAAATGGTGCCAAACTGTTGCAAACGATCCCCTGAAAGGTTTTTCGGTGGAAACAGATGGGTTTTTATCATTGAAAAAGAATTTTCATGCAATGTCTGACCACCTTTTTTTTGAAAAAATCCCTAAGCCGCGCTTTCACAATTTCAGCAAAAATCTGACGTTCTGGAATTCACTCAAAAATGGTGCAAAACTGTTGCAAACGATCCCCTGAAAGGTTTTTCGGTGGAAAAAGATTGGTTTTTATCATAAAAACAGAATCAGCCCGCAAGGTCTGAACAACTTTTTTTTGAAAAAATCCCTAAGCCGCGCCGTCACAATTTCAGCAAAAATCTGACGTTCTGGAATTCACTCAAAAATGGTGCCAAACTGTTGCAAACGATCCCCTGAAAGGTTTTTCGGTGGAAAAAGATTGGTTTTTATCATAAAAACAGAATCAGCCCGCAAGGTCTGAACAACTTTTTTTTAGAAAAAATCCCTAAGCCGCGCCGTCACAATTTCAGCAAAAATCTGACGTTCTGGAATTCACTCAAAAATGGTGCCAAACTGTTGCAAACGATCCCCTGAAAGGTTTTCCGGTGGAAACAGATGGGTTTTTATCATTGAAAAAGAATTTTCACGCAAGGTCTGAACAATTTTTTTTGAAAAAATCCCTAAGCCGCGCGGTCACAATTTCAGCAAAAATCTGACGTTCTGGAATTCACTCAAAAATGGTGCCAAACTGTTGCAAACGATCCCCAAAAGGTTTTTCGGTGGAAACAGATGGGTTTTTATCATAAAAACAGAATTAGCCCGCAAGGTCTGAACAACTTTTTTTTGAAAAAATCCCTAAGCCGCGCGGTCACGATTTCAGCAAAAATCTGACGTTCTGGAATTCACTCAAAAATGGTGCCAAACTGTTGCAAACGATCCCCTGAAAGGTTTTTCGGTGGAAACAGATGGGTTTTTATCATTGAAAAAGAATTTTCATGCAAGGTCTGAACAACTTTTTTTTGAAAAAATCCCTAAGCCGCGCGTTCACAATTTCAGCAAAAATCTGACGTTCTGGAATTCACTCAAAAATGGTGCCAAACTGTTGCAAACGATCCCCTGAAAGGTTTTTCGGTGGAAAAAGATGGGTTTTTATCATAAAAACAGAATTAGCCCGCAAGGTCTGAACAACTTTTTTTAGAAAAAATCCCTAAGCCGCGCGGTCACAATTTCAGCAAAAATCTGACGTTCTGGAATTCACTCAAAAATGGTGCCAAACTGTTGCAAACGATCCCCTGAAAGGTTTTTCGGTGGAAACAGATGGGTTTTTATCATTGAAAAAGAATTTTCATGCAAGGTCTGAACAACTTTTTTTTGAAAAAATCCCTAAGCCGCGCGTTCACAATTTCAGCAAAAATCTGACGTTCTGGAATTCACTCAAAAATGGTGCCAAACTGTTGCAAACAATCCCCTGAAAGGTTTTTCGGTGGAAACAGATGGGTTTTTATCATAAAAACAGAATTAGCCCGCAAGGTCTGAACAACTTTTTTTAGAAAAAATCCCTAAGCCGCGCGGTCACAATTTCAGCAAAAATCTGACGTTCTGGAATTCACTCAAAAATGGTGCCAAACTGTTGCAAACGATCCCCTGAAAGGTTTTTCGGTGGAAACAGATGGGTTTTTATCATTGAAAAAGAATTTTCACGCAAGGTCTGAACAACTTTTTTTTGAAAAAATCCCTAAGCCGCGCGGTCACAATTTCAGCAAAAATCTGATGTTCTGGAATTCACTCAAAAATGGTGCCAAACTGTTGCAAACGATGACCTGAAAGGTTTTTCGGTGGAAACAGATGCGTTTTTATCATTGAAAAAGAATTTTCATGCAAGGTCTGAACAACTTTTTTTTGAAAAAATCCCTAAGCCGCGCGGTCACAATTTCAGCAAAAATCTGACGTTCTGGAATTCACTCAAAAATGGTGCCAAACTGTTGCAAACGATCCCCTGAAAGGTTTTCCGGTGGAAACAGATGGGTTTTTATCATAAAAACAGAATTAGCCCGCAAGGTCTGAACAACTTTTTTTTGAAAAAATCCCTAAGCCGCGCGGTCACAATTTCAGCAAAAATCTGACGTTCTGGAATTCACTCAAAAATGGTGCCAAACTGTTGCAAACGATCCCCTGAAAGGTTTTTCGGTGGAAAAAGATTGGTTTTTATCATAAAAACAGAATTAGCCCGCAAGGTCTGAACAACTTTTTTTTGAAAAAATCCCTAAGCCGCGCGGTCACAATTTCAGCAAAAATCTGACGTTCTGGAATTCACTCAAAAATGGTGCCAAACTGTTGCAAACGATCCCCTGAAAGGTTTTTCGGTGGAAACAGATGGGTTTTTATCATTGAAAAAGAATTTTCATGCAATGTCTGACCACCTTTTTTTTGAAAAAATCCCTAAGCCGCGCTTTCACAATTTCAGCAAAAATCTGACGTTCTGGAATTCACTCAAAAATGGTGCAAAACTGTTGCAAACGATCCCCTGAAAGGTTTTTCGGTGGAAAAAGATTCGTTTTTATCATAAAAACAGAATCAGCCCGCAAGGTCTGAACAACTTTTTTTTGAAAAAATCCCTAAGCCGCGCCGTCACAATTTCAGCAAAAATCTGACGTTCTGGAATTCACTCAAAAATGGTGCCAAACTGTTGCAAACGATCCCCTGAAAGGTTTTTCGGTGGAAAAAGATTGGTTTTTATCATAAAAACAGAATCAGCCCGCAAGGTCTGAACAACTTTTTTTTAGAAAAAATCCCTAAGCCGCGCGGTCACAATTTCAGCAAAAATCTGACGTTCTGGAATTCACTCAAAAATGGTGCCAAACTGTTGCAAACGATCCCCTGAAAGGTTTTTTGGTGGAAACAGATGGGTTTTTATCATTGAAAAAGAATTTTCACGCAAGGTCTGAACAATTTTTTTTGAAAAAATCCCTAAGCCGCGCGGTCACAATTTCAGCAAAAATCTGACGTTCTGGAATTCACTCAAAAATGGTGCCAAACTGTTGCAAACGATCCCTTAAAGGTTTTTCGGTGGAAACAGATGGGTTTTTATCATTGAAAAAGAATTTTCACGCAAGGTCTGAACAACTTTTTTTTTGAAAAAATCCCTAAGCTGCGCGTTCACAATTTCAGCAAAAATCTGACGTTCTGGAATTCACTCAAAAATGGTGCCAAACTGTTGCAAACGATGACCTGAAAGGTTTTTCGGTGGAAACAGATGCGTTTTTATCATTGAAAAACAATTTTCATGCAAGGTCTGAACAACTTTTTTTTGAAAAAATCCCTAAGCCGCGCGGTCACAATTTCAGCAAAAATCTGACGTTCTGGAATTCACTCAAAAATGGTGCCAAACTGTTGCAAACGATCCCCTGAAAGTTTTTTCGGTGGAAACAGATGGGTTTTTATCATTGAAAAAGAATTTTCACGCAAGGTCTGAACAACTTTTTTTTGAAAAAATCCCTAAGCCGCGCGGTCACAATTTCAGCAAAAATCTGACGTTCTGGAATTCACTCAAAAATGGTGCCAAACTGTTGCAAACGATGACCTGAAAGGTTTTTCGGTGGAAACAGATGCATTTTTATCATTGAAAAACAATTTTCATGCAAGGTCTGAACAACTTTTTTTTGAAAAAATCCCTAAGCCGCGCGGTCACAATTTCAGCAAAAATCTGACGTTCTGGAATTCACTCAAAAATGGTGCCAAACTGTTGCAAACGATCCCCTGAAAGTTTTTTCGGTGGAAACAGATGGGTTTTTATCATTGAAAAAGAATTTTCACGCAAGGTCTGAACAACTTTTTTTTGAAAAAATCCCTAAGCCGCGCGGTCACAATTTCAGCAAAAATCTGACGTTCTGGAATTCACTCAAAAATGGTGCCAAACTGTTGCAAACGATCCCCTGAAAGGTTTTTGGGTGGAAACAGATGGGTTTTTATCATTGAAAAAGAATTTTCACGCAAGGTCTGAACAACTTTTTTTTGAAAAAATCCCTAAGCCGCGCGGTCACAATTTCAGCAAAAATCTGACGTTCTGGAATTCACTCAAAAATGGTGCCAAACTGTTGCAAACGATCCCCTGAAAGGTTTTTCGGTGGAAAAAGATGGGTTTTTATCATAAAAACAGAATTAGCCCGCAAGGTCGGAACAACTTTTTTAAGAAAAAATCCCTAAGCCGCGCGGTCACAATTTCAGGAAAAATCTGACGTTCTGGAATTCACTCAAAAATTGTGCCAAACTGTTGCAAACGATCCCCTGAAAGGTTTTTCGGTGGAAAAAGATGGGTTTTTATCATAAAAACAGAATTAGCCCGCAAGGTCTGAACAACTTTTTTTTGAAAAAATCCCTAAGGCGCGCGGTCACAATTTCAGCAAAAATCTGACGTTCTGGAATTCACTCAAAAATGGTGCCAAACTGTTGCAAACGATCCCCTGAAAGCTTTTCCGGTGGAAACAGATGGGTTTTTATCATTGAAAAAGAATTTTCACGCAAGGTCTGAACAACTTTTTTTTGAAAAAATCCCTAAGCCGCGCGGTCACAATTTCAGCAAAAATCTGACGTTCTGGAATTCACTCAAAAATGGTGCCAAACTGTTGCAAACGATCCCCTGAAAGGTTTTTCGGTGGAAACAGATGGGTTTTTATCATTGAAAAAGAATTTTCACGCAAGGTCTGAACAACTTTTTTTTGAAAAAATCCCTAAGCCGCGCGGTCACAATTTCAGCAAAAATCTGACGTTCTGGAATTCACTCAAAAATGGTGCCAAACTGTTGCAAACGATCCCCTAAAAGGTTTTTCGGTGGAAAAAGATGGGTTTTCATCATAAAAACAGAATTAGCCCGCAAGGTCTGAACAACTTTTTTTTGAAAAAATCCCTAAGCCGCGCGGTCACAATTTCAGCAAAAATCTGACGTTCTGGAATTCACTCAAAAATGGTGCCAAACTGTTGCAAACGATCCCCTGAAAGGTTTTTCGGTGGAAACAGATGGGTTTTTATCATTGAAAAAGAATTTTCATGCAAGGTCTGAACAACTTTTTTTTGAAAAAATCCCTAAGCCGCGCGGTCACAATTTCAGCAAAAATCTGACGTTCTGGAATTCACTCAAAAATGGTGCCAAACTGTTGCAAACGATCCCCTGAAAGGTTTTTCGGTGGAAACAGATGGGTGTTTATCATTGAAAAAGAATTTTCATGCAATGTCTGAACAACTTTTTTTTTGAAAAAATCCCTAAGCCGCGCGTTCACAATTTCAGCAAAAATCTGACGTTCTGGAATTCACTCAAAAATGGTGCCAAACTGTTGCAAACGATCCCCTGAAAGGTTTTTCGGTGGAAACAGATGGGTGTTTATCATTGAAAAAGAATTTTCATGCAATGTCTGAACAACTTTTTTTTGAAAAAATCCCTAAGCCGCGCGGTCACAATTTCAGCAAAAATCTGACGTTCTGGAATTCACTCAAAAATGGTGCCAAACTGTTGCAAACGATCCCCTGAAAGTTTTTTCAGTGGAAACAGATGGGTTTTTATCATTGAAAAAGAATTTTCACGCAAGGTCTGAACAACTTTTTTTTGAAAAAATCCCTAAGCCGCGCGGTCACAATTTCAGCAAAAATCTGACGTTCTGGAATTCACTCAAAAATGGTGCCAAACTGTTGCAAACGATCCCCTGAAAGGTTTTTGGGTGGAAACAGATGGGTTTTTATCATTGAAAAAGAATTTTCACGCAAGGTCTGAACAACTTTTTTTTGAAAAAATCCCTAAGCCGCGCGGTCACAATTTCAGCAAAAATCTGACGTTCTGGAATTCACTCAAAAATGGTGCCAAACTGTTGCAAACGATCCCCTGAAAGGTTTTTGGGTGGAAACAGATGGGTTTTTATCATTGAAAAAGAATTTTCACGCAAGGTCTGAACAACTTTTTTTTGAAAAAATCCCTAAGCCGCGCGGTCACAATTTCAGCAAAAATCTGACGTTCTGGAATTCACTCAAAAATGGTGCCAAACTGTTGCAAACGATCCCCTGAAAGGTTTTTCGGTGGAAAAAGATGGGTTTTTATCATAAAAACAGAATTAGCCCGCAAGGTTTGAACAACTTTTTTTAGAAAAAATCCCTAAGCCACGCGGTCACAATTTCAGCAAAAATCTGACGTTCTGGAATTCACTCAAAAATGGTGCCAAACTGTTGCAAACGATCCCCTGAAAGTATTTTCGGTGGAAACAGATGGGTTTTTATCAATGAAAAAGAATTTTCACGCAAGGTCTGAACACCTTTTTTTTGAAAAAATCCCTAAGCCGCGCGGTCACAATTTCAGCAAGAATCTGACGTTCTGGAATTCACTCAAAAATGGTGCCAAACTGTTGCAAACGATCCCCTGAAAGGTTTTTCGGTGGAAAAAGATGGGTTTTTATCATAAAAACAGAATTAGCCCGCAAGGTCTGAACAACTTTTTTTTAAAAAAATCCCTAAGCCGCGCGGTCACAATTTCAGCAAAAATCTGACGTTCTGGAATTCACTCAAAAATGGTGCTAAACTGTTGCAAACGATCCCCTGAAAGTTTTTTCGGTGGAAACAGATGGGTTTTTATCATTGAAAAAGAATTTTCACGCAAGGTCTGAACAACTTTTTTTTGAAAAAATCCCTAAGCCGCGCGGTCACAATTTCAGCAAAAATCTGACGTTCTGGAATTCACTCAAAAATGGTGCCAAACTGTTGCAAACGATCCCCTGAAAGGTTTTTCGGTGGAAAAAGATGGGTTTTTATCATAAAAACAGAATTAGCCCGCAAGGTTTGAACAACTTTTTTTAGAAAAAATCCCTAAGCCGCGCGGTCACAATTTCAGCAAAAATCTGACGTTCTGGAATTCACTCAAAAATGGTGCCAAACTGTTGCAAACGATCCCCTGAAAGTTTTTTCGGTGGAAACAGATGGGTTTTTATCAATGAAAAAGAATTTTCACGCAAGGTCTGAACACCTTTTTTTTGAAAAAATCCCTAAGCCGCGCGGTCACAATTTCAGCAAGAATCTGACGTTCTGGAATTCACTCAAAAATGGTGCCAAACTGTTGCAAACGATCCCCTGAAAGGTTTTTCGGTGGAAAAAGATGGGTTTTTATCATAAAAACAGAATTAGCCCGCAAGGTCTGAACAACTTTTTTTTAAAAAAATCCCTAAGCCGCGCGGTCACAATTTCAGCAAAAATCTGACGTTCTGGAATTCACTCAAAAATGGTGCTAAACTGTTGCAAACGATCCCCTGAAAGTTTTTTCGGTGGAAAAAGATGGGTTTTTATCATTGAAAAAGAATTTTCACGCAAGGTCTGAACAACTTTTTTTTGAAAAAATCCCTAAGCCGCGCGGTCACAATTTCAGCAAAAATCTGACGTTCTGGAATTCACTCAAAAATGGTGCCAAACTGTTGCAAACGATCCCCTGAAAGGTTTTTTGGTGGAAACAGATGGGTTTTTATCATTGAAAAAGAATTTTCACGCAAGGTCTGAACAACTTTTTTTTGAAAAAATCCCTAAGCCGCGCGGTCACAATTTCAGCAAAAATCTGACGTTCTGGGATTCACTCAAAAATGGTGCCAAACTGTTGCAAACGATCCCCTGAAAGGTTTTTCGGTGGAAAAAGATGGGTTTTTATCATAAAAACAGAATTAGCCCGCAAGGTTTGAACAACTTTTTTTAGAAAAAATCCCTAAGCCGCGCGGTCACAATTTCAGCAAAAATCTGACGTTCTGGAATTCACTCAAAAATGGTGCCAAACTGTTGCAAATGATCCCCTGAAAGGTTTTTCGGTGGAAACAGATGGGTTTTTATCATTGAAAAAGAATTTTCATGCAAGGTCTGAACAACTTTTTTTTTGAAAAAATCCCTAAGCCGCGCGGTCACAATTTCAGCAAAAATCTGACGTTCTGGAATTCACTCAAAAATGGTGCCAAACTGTTGCAAACGATCCCCTGAAAGGTTTTTCGGTGGAAAAAGATGGGTTTTTATCATAAAAACAGAATTAGCCCGCAAGGTCGGAACAACTTTTTTTAGAAAAAATCCCTAAGCCGCGCGGTCACAATTTCAGGAAAAATCTGACGTTCTGGAATTCACTCAAAAATTGTGCCAAACTGTTGCAAACGATCCCCTGAAAGGTTTTTCGGTGGAAAAAGATGGGTTTTTATCATAAAAACAGAATTAGCCCGCAAGGTCTGAACAACTTTTTTTAGAAAAAATCCCTAAGCCGCGCGGTCACAATTTCAGCAAAAATCTGACGTTCTGGAATTCACTCAAAAATGGTGCCAAACTGTTGCAAACGATCCCCTGAAAGCTTTTCCGGTGGAAACAGATGGGTTTTTATCATTGAAAAAGAATTTTCACGCAAGGTCTGAACAACTTTTTTTTGAAAAAATCCCTAAGCCGCGCGGTCACAATTTCAGCAAAAATCTGACGTTCTGGAATTCACTCAAAAATGGTGCCAAACTGTTGCAAACGATCCCCTGAAAGGTTTTTCGGTGGAAACAGATGGGTTTTTATCATTGAAAAGGAATTTTCACGCAAGGTCTGAACAACTTTTTTTTGAAAAAATCCCTAAGCCGCGCGGTCACAATTTCAGCAAAAATCTGACGTTCTGGAATTCACTCAAAAATGGTGCCAAACTGTTGCAAACGATCCCCTAAAAGGTTTTTCGGTGGAAAAAGATGGGTTTTCATCATAAAAACAGAATTAGCCCGCAAGGTCTGAACAACTTTTTTTTGAAAAAATCCCTAAGCCGCGCGGTCACAATTTCAGCAAAAATCTGACGTTCTGGAATTCACTCAAAAATGGTGCCAAACTGTTGCAAACGATCCCCTGAAAGGTTTTTCGGTGGAAACAGATGGGTTTTTATCATTGAAAAAGAATTTTCATGCAAGGTCTGAACAACTTTTTTTTGAAAAAATCCCTAAGCCGCGCGGTCACAATTTCAGCAAAAATCTGACGTTCTGGAATTCACTCAAAAATGGTGCCAAACTGTTGCAAACGATCCCCTGAAAGGTTTTTCGGTGGAAAAAGATGGGTTTTTATCATAAAAACAGAATTAGCCCGCAAGGTCTGAACAACTTTTTTTTGAAAAAATCCCTAAGCCGCGCCGTCACAATTTCAGCAAAAATCTGACGTTCTGGAATTCACTCAAAAATGGTGCCAAACTGTTGCAAACGATCTCCTGAAAGGTTTTTCGGTGGAAAAAGATGGGTTTTTATCATAAAAACAGAATAAGCCCGCAAGGTCTGAACAACTTTTTTTTGAAAAAATCCCTAAGCCGCGCGGTCACAATTTCAGCAAAAATCTGACGTTCTGGAATTCACTCAAAAATGGTGCCAAACTGTTGCAAACGATCCCCTGAAACGTTTTTGGGTGGAAACAGATGGGTTTTTATCATTGAAAAAGAATTTTCACGCAAGGTCTGAACAACTTTTTTTAGAAAAAATCCCTAAGCCGCGCGGTCACAATTTCAGCAAAAATCTGACGTTTTGGAATTCACTCAAAAATGGTGCCAAACTGTTGCAAACGATCCCCTGAAAGGTTTTTCGGTGGAAACAGATGTGTTTTTATCATTGAAAAAGAATTTTCATGCAAGGTCTGAACAACTCTTTTTTGAAAAAATCCCTAAGCCGCGCGGTCACAATTTCAGCAAAAATCTGACGTTCTGGAATTCACTCAAAAATGGTGCCAAACTGTTGCAAACGATCCCCTGAAAGGTTTTCCGGTGGAAACAAATGGGTTTTTATCATTGAAAAAGAATTTCCATGCAAGGTCTGAACAATTTTTTTAAAAAAAATCCCTAAGCCGCGCGGTCACAATTTCAGCAAAAATCTGACGTTCTGGAATTCACTCAAAAATGGTGCCAAACTGTTGCAAACGATCCCCTGAAAGGTTTTTCGGTGGAAACAGATGGGTTTTTATCATTGAAAAAGAATTTTCACGCAAGGTCTGAACAACTTTTTTTTGAAAAAATCCCTAAGCCGCGCGGTCACAATTTCAGCAAAAATCTGATGTTCTGGAATTCACTCAAAAATGGTGCCAAACTGTTGCAAACGATGACCTGAAAGGTTTTTCGGTGGAAACAGATGCGTTTTTATCATTGAAAAAGAATTTTCATGCAAGGTCTGAACAACTTTTTTTTGAAAAAATCCCTAAGCCGCGGTCACAATTTCAGCAAAAATCTGACGTTCTGGAATTCACTCAAAAAAGGTGCCAAACTGTTGCAAACGATCCCCTGAAAGGTTTTTCGGTGGAAACAGATGGGTATTTATCATTGAAAATGAATTTTCATGCAAGGTCTGAACAACTTTTTTTTGAAAAAATCCCTAAGCCGCGCGGTCACAATTTCAGCAAAAATCTGACGTTCTGGAATTCACTCAAAAATGGTGCCAAACTGTTGCAAACGATCCCCTGAAAGGTTTTCCGGTGGAAACAGATGGGTTTTTATCATTGAAAAAGAATTTTCACGCAAGGTCTGAACAACTTTTTTTTGAAAAAATCCCTAAGCCGCGCGGTCACAATTTCAGCAAAAATCTGACGTTCTGGAATTCACTCAAAAATGGTGCCAAACTGTTGCAAACGATCCCCTGAAAGTTTTTTCGGTGGAAACAGATGGGTTTTTATAATTGAAAAAGAATTTTCATGCAAGGTCTGAACAACTTTTTTTTGAAAAAATCCCTAAGCCGCGCGGTCACAATTTCAGCAAAAATCTGACGTTCTGGAATTCACTCAAAAATGGTGCCAAACTGTTGCAAACGATCCCCTGAAAGGTTTTTCGGTGGAAAAAGATGGGTTTTTATCATAAAAACAGAATTAGCCCGCAAGGTTTGAACAACTTTTTTTAGAAAAAATCCCTAAGCCGCGCGGTCACAATTTCAGCAAAAATCTGACGTTCTGGAATTCACTCAAAAATGGTGCCAAACTGTTGCAAACGATCCCCTGAAAGCTTTTTCGGTGGAAACAGATGGGTTTTTATCATTGAAAAAGAATTTTCATGCAAGGTCTGAACAACTTTTTTTTTGAAAAAATCCCTAAGCCGCGCGGTCACAATTTCAGCAAAAATCTGACGTTCTGGAATTCACTCAAAAATGGTGCCAAACTGTTGCAAACGATCCCCTGAAAGGTTTTTCGGTGGAAAAAGATGGATTTTTATCATAAAAACAGAATTAGCCCGCAAGGTCGGAACAACTTTTTTTAGAAAAAATCCCTAAGCCGCGCGGTCACAATTTCAGGAAAAATCTGACGTTCTGGAATTCACTCAAAAATTGTGCCAAACTGTTGCAAACGATCCCCTGAAAGGTTTTTCGGTGGAAAAAGATGGGTTTTTATCATAAAAACAGAATTAGCCCGCAAGGTCTGAACAACTTTTTTTTGAAAAAATCCCTAAGCCGCGCGGTCACAATTTCAGCAAAAATCTGACGTTCTGGAATTCACTCAAAAATGGTGCCAAACTGTTGCAAACGATCCCCTGAAAGCTTTTCCGGTGGAAACAGATGGGTTTTTATCATTGAAAAAGAATTTTCACGCAAGGTCTGAACAACTTTTTTTTGAAAAAATCCCTAAGCCGCGCGGTCACAATTTCAGCAAAAATCTGACGTTCTGGAATTCACTCAAAAATGGTGCCAAACTGTTGCAAACGATCCCCTGAAAGGTTTTTCGGTGGAAACAGATGGGTTTTTATCATTGAAAAAGAATTTTCACGCAAGGTCTGAACAACTTTTTTTTGAAAAAATCCCTAAGCCGCGCGGTCACAATTTCAGCAAAAATCTGACGTTCTGGAATTCACTCAAAAATGGTGCCAAACTGTTGCAAACGATCCCCTAAAAGGTTTTTCGGTGGAAAAAGATGGGTTTTCATCATAAAAACAGAATTAGCCCGCAAGGTCTGAACAACTTTTTTTTGAAAAAATCCCTAAGCCGCGCGGTCACAATTTCAGCAAAAATCTGACGTTCTGGAATTCACTCAAAAATGGTGCCAAACTGTTGCAAACGATCCCCTGAAAGGTTTTTCGGTGGAAACAGATGGGTTTTTATCATTGAAAAAGAATTTTCATGCAAGGTCTGAACAACTTTTTTTTGAAAAAATCCCTAAGCCGCGCGGTCACAATTTCAGCAAAAATCTGACGTTCTGGAATTCACTCAAAAATGGTGCCAAACTGTTGCAAACGATCCCCTGAAAGGTTTTTCGGTGGAAACAGATGGGTGTTTATCATTGAAAAAGAATTTTCATGCAATGTCTGAACAACTTTTTTTTTGAAAAAATCCCTAAGCCGCGCGTTCACAATTTCAGCAAAAATCTGACGTTCTGGAATTCACTCAAAAATGGTGCAAAACTGTTGCAAACGATCCCCTGAAAGGTTTTTCGGTGGAAAAAGATTGGTTTTTATCATAAAAACAGAATTAGCCCGCAAGGTCTGAACAACTTTTTTTAGAAAAAATCCCTAAGCCGCGCGGTCACAATTTCAGCAAAAATCTGACGTTCTGGAATTCACTCAAAAATGGTGCCAAACTGTTGCAAACGATCCCCTGAAAATTTTTTCGGTGGAAACAGATGGGTTTTTATCAATGAAAAAGAATTTTCACGCAAGGTCTGAACAACTTTTTTTTGAAAAAATCCCTAAACCGCGCGGTCACAATTTCAGCAAAAGTCTGACGTTCTGGAATTCACTCAAAAATGGTGCCAAACTGTTGCAAACGATCCCCTGAAAGGTTTTTCGGTGGAAAAAGATGGGTTTTTATCATAAAAACAGAATTAGCCCGCAAGGTCTGAACAAGTTTTTTTAGAAAAAATCCCTAAGCCGCGCGGTCACAATTTCAGCAAAAATCTGACGTTCTGGAATTCACTCAAAAATGGTGCCAAACTGTTGCAAACGATCCCTTGAAAGGTTTTTCGGTGGAAACAGATGGGTTTTTATCATTGAAAAAGAATTTTCATGCAAGGTCTGAACAACTTTTTTTTGAAAAAATCCCTAAACCGCGCGGTCACAATTTCAGCAAAAGTCTGACGTTCTGGAATTCACTCAAAAATGGTGCCAAACTGTTGCAAACGATCCCCTGAAAGGTTTTTCGGTGGAAAAAGATGGGTTTTTATCATAAAAACAGAATTAGCCCGCAAGGTCTGAACAAGTTTTTTTAGAAAAAATCCCTAAGCCGCGCGGTCACAATTTCAGCAAAAATCTGACGTTCTGGAATTCACTCAAAAATGGTGCCAAACTGTTGCAAACGATCCCTTGAAAGGTTTTTCGGTGGAAACAGATGGGTTTTTATCATTGAAAAAGAATTTTCATGCAAGGTCTGAACAACTTTTTTTTGAAAAAATCCCTAAGCCGCGCGGTCACAATTTCAGCAAAAATCTGACGTTCTGGAATTCACTCAAAAATGGTGCCAAACTGTTGCAAACGATCCCCTAAAAGGTTTTTCGGTGGAAAAAGATGGGTTTTTATCATAAAAACAGAATTAGCCCGCAAGGTCTGAACAACTTTTTTTAGAAAAAATCCCTAAGCCGCGCGGTCACAATTTCAGCAAAAATCTGACGTTCTGGAATTCACTCAAAATTGGTGCCAAACTGTTGCAAACGATCCCCTGAAAGGTTTTTCGGTGGAAAAAGATGGGTTTTTATCATAAAAACAGAATTAGCCCGCAAGGTCTGAACAACTTTTTTTAGAAAAAATCCCTAAGCCGCGCGGTCACAATTTCAGCAAAAATCTGACGTTCTGGAATTCACTCAAAAATGGTGCCAAACTGTTGCAAACGATCCCCTGAAAGGTTTTTCGGTGGAAAAAGATTGGTTTTTATCATAAAAACAGAATTAGCCCGCAAGGTCTGAACAACTTTTTTTAGAAAAAATCCCTAAGCCGCGCGGTCACAATTTCAGCAAAAATCTGACGTTTTGGAATTCACTCAAAAATGGTGCCAAACTGTTGCAAACGATCCCCTGAAAATTTTTTCGGTGGAAACAGATGGGTTTTTATCAATGAAAAAGAATTTTCACGCAAGGTCTGAACAACTTTTTTTTGAAAAAATCCCTAAACCGCGCGGTCACAATTTCAGCAAAAATCTGACGTTCTGGAATTCACTCAAAAATGGTGCCAAACTGTTGCAAACGATCCCCTGAAAGGTTTTTCGGTGGAAAAAGATGGGTTTTTATCATAAAAACAGAATTAGCCCGCAAGGTCTGAACAACTTTTTTTAGAAAAAATCCCTAAGCCGGTCACAATTTCAGCAAAAATCTGACGTTCTGGAATTCACTCAAAAATGGTGCCAAACTGTTGCAAACGATCCCCTGAAAGGTTTTTCGGTGGAAACAGATGGGTTTTTATCATTGAAAAAGAATTTTCATGCAAGGTCTGAACAACTTTTTTTTGAAAAAATCCCTAAGCCGCGCGGTCACAATTTCAGCAAAAATCTGACGTTCTGGAATTCACTCAAAAATGGTGCCAAACTGTTGCAAACGATCCCCTGAAAGGTTTTTCGGTGGAAAAAGATGGGTTTTTATCATAAAAACAGAATTAGCCCGCAAGGTCTGAACAACTTTTTTTTGAAAAAATCCCTAAGCCGCGCCGTCACAATTTCAGCAAAAATCTGACGTTCTGGAATTCACTCAAAAATGGTGCCAAACTGTTGCAAACGATCTCCTGAAAGGTTTTTCGGTGGAAAAAGATGGGTTTTTATCAGAAAAACAGAATAAGCCCGCAAGGTCTGAACAACTTTTTTTTAGAAAAAATCCCTAAGCCGCGCGGTCACAATTTCAGCAAAAATCTGACGTTCTGGAATTCACTCAAAAATGGTGCCAAACTGTTGCAAACGATCCCCTGAAACGTTTTTCGGTGGAAACAGATGGGTTTTTATCATTGAAAAAGAATTTTCACGCAAGGTCTGAACAACTTTTTTTTGAAAAAATCCCTAAGCCGCGCGGTCACAATTTCAGCAAAAATCTGACGTTCTGGAATTCACTCAAAAATGGTGCCAAACTGTTGCAAACGATCCCCTGAAAGGTTTTTCGGTGGAAACAGATGTGTTTTTATCATTGAAAAAGAATTTTCATGCAAGGTCTGAACAACTCTTTTTTGAAAAAATCCCTAAGCCGCGCGTTCACAATTTCAGCAAAAATCTGACGTTCTGGAATTCACTCAAAAATGGTGCCAAACTGTTGCAAACGATCCCCTGAAAGGTTTTCCGGTGGAAACAAATGGGTTTTTATCATTGAAAAAGAATTTTCACGCAAGGTCTGAACAATTTTTTTTAAAAAAATCCCTAAGCCGCGCGGTCACAATTTCAGCAAAAATCTGACGTTCTGGAATTCACTCAAAAATGGTGCCAAACTGTTGCAAACGATCCCCTGAAAGGTTTTTCGGTGGAAACAGATGGGTTTTTATCATTGAAAAAGAATTTTCACGCAAGGTCTGAACAACTTTTTTTTGAAAAAATCCCTAAGCCGCGCGGTCACAATTTCAGCAAAAATCTGATGTTCTGGAATTCACTCAAAAATGGTGCCAAACTGTTGCAAACGACGACCTGAAAGGTTTTTCGGTGGAAACAGATGGGTTTTTATCATTGAAAAAGAATTTTCATGCAAGGTCTGAACAACTTTTTTTTGAAAAAATCCCTAAGCCGCGGTCACAATTTCAGCAAAAATCTGACGTTCTGGAATTCACTCAAAAAAGGTGCCAAACTGTTGCAAACGATCCCCTGAAAGGTTTTTCGGTGGAAACAGATGGGTATTTATCATTGAAAATGAATTTTCATGCAAGGTCTGAACAACTTTTTTTTGAAAAAATCCCTAAGCCGCGCGGTCACAATTTCAGCAAAAATCTGACGTTCTGGAATTCACTCAAAAATGGTGCCAAACTGTTGCAAACGATCCCCTGAAAGGTTTTCCGGTGGAAACAGATGGGTTTTTATCATTGAAAAAGAATTTTCACGCAAGGTCTGAACAACTTTTTTTTGAAAAAATCCCTAAGCCGCGCGGTCACAATTTCAGCAAAAATCTGACGTTCTGGAATTCACTCAAAAATGGTGCCAAACTGTTGCAAACGATCCCCTGAAAGGTTTTTCGGTGGAAAAAGATTGGTTTTTATCATAAAAACAGAATTAGCCCGCAAGGTCTGAACAACTTTTTAAAGAAAAAATCCCTAAGCCGCGCGGTCACAATTTCAGCAAAAATCTGACGTTCTGGAATTCACTCAAAAATGGTGCCAAACTGTTGCAAACGATCCCCTGAAAGGTTTTCCGGTGGAAACAGATGGGTTTTTATCATAAAAACAGAATTAGCCCGCAAGGTCTGAACAACTTTTTTTTGAAAAAATCCCTAAGCCGCGCGGTCACAATTTCAGCAAAAACCTGACGTTCTGGAATTCACTCAAAAATGGTGCCAAACTGTTGCAAACGATCCCCTGAAACGTTTTTCGGTGGAAACAGATGGGTTTTTATCATTGAAAAAGAATTTTCACGCAAGGTCTGAACAACTTTTTTTTGAAAAAATCCCTAAGCCGCGCGGTCACAATTTCAGCAAAAATCTGACGTTCTGGAATTCACTCAAAAATGGTGCCAAACTGTTGCAAACGATCCCCTGAAAGGTTTTTGGGTGGAAACAGATGTGTTTTTATCATTGAAAAAGAATTTTCATGCAAGGTCTGAACAACTCTTTTTTGAAAAAATCCCTAAGCCGCGCGGTCACAATTTCAGCAAAAATCTGACGTTCTGGAATTCACTCAAAAATGGTGCCAAACTGTTGCAAACGATCCCCTGAAAGGTTTTCCGGTGGAAACAAATGGGTTTTTATCATTGAAAAAGAATTTTCACGCAAGGTCTGAACAATTTTTTTTAAAAAAATCCCTAAGCCGCGCGGTCACAATTTCAGCAAAAATCTGACGTTCTGGAATTCACTCAAAAATGGTGCCAAACTGTTGCAAACGATCCCCTGAAAGGTTTTTCGGTGGAAACAGATGGGTTTTTATCATTGAAAAAGAATTTTCACGCAAGGTCTGAACAACTTTTTTTTGAAAAAATCCCTAAGCCGCGCGGTCACAATTTCAGCAAAAATCTGATGTTCTGGAATTCACTCAAAAATGGTGCCAAACTGTTGCAAACGATGACCTGAAAGGTTTTTCGGTGGAAACAGATGCGTTTTTATCATTGAAAAAGAATTTTCATGCAAGGTCTGAACAACTTTTTTTTGAAAAAATCCCTAAGCCGCGGTCACAATTTCAGCAAAAATCTGACGTTCTGGAATTCACTCAAAAAAGGTGCCAAACTGTTGCAAACGATCCCCTGAAAGGTTTTTCGGTGGAAACAGATGGGTATTTATCATTGAAAATGAATTTTCATGCAAGGTCTGAACAACTTTTTTTTGAAAAAATCCCTAAGCCGCGCGGTCACAATTTCAGCAAAAATCTGACGTTCTGGAATTCACTCAAAAATGGTGCCAAACTGTTGCAAACGATCCCTGAAAGGTTTTCCGGTGGAAACAGATGGGTTTTTATCATTGAAAAAGAATTTTCACGCAAGGTCTGAACAACTTTTTTTTGAAAAAATCCCTAAGCCGCGCGGTCACAATTTCAGCAAAAATCTGACGTTCTGGAATTCACTCAAAAATGGTGCCAAACTGTTGCAAACGATCCCCTGAAAGGTTTTTCGGTGGAAAAAGATTGGTTTTTATCATAAAAACAGAATTAGCCCGCAAGGTCTGAACAACTTTTTAAAGAAAAAATCCCTAAGCCGCGCGGTCACAATTTCAGCAAAAATCTGACGTTCTGGAATTCACTCAAAAATGGTGCCAAACTGTTGCAAACGATCCCCTGAAAGGTTTTCCGGTGGAAACAGATGGGTTTTTATCATAAAAACAGAATTAGCCCGCAAGGTCTGAACAACTTTTTTTTGAAAAAATCCCTAAGCCGCGCGGTCACAGTTTCAGCAAAAATCTGACGTTCTGGAATTCACTCAAAAATGGTGCCAAACTGTTGCAAACGATCCCCTGAAAGGTTTTTCGGTGGAAACAGATGGGTTTTTATCATTGAAAAAGAATTTTCATGCAAGGTCTGAACAACTTTTTTTTGAAAAAATCCCTAAGCCGCGCGGTCACAATTTCAGCAAAAATCTGACGTTCTGGAATTCACTCAAAAATGGTGCCAAACTGTTGCAAACGATCCCCTGAAAGGTTTTCCGGTGGAAACAGATGGGTTTTTATCATAAAAACAGAATTAGCCCGCAAGGTCTGAACAACTTTTTTTTGAAAAAATCCCTAAGCCGCGCGGTCACAATTTCAGCAAAAATCTGACGTTCTGGAATTCACTCAAAAATGGTGCCAAACTGTTGCAAACGATCCCCTGAAAGGTTTTTCGGTGGAAACAGATGGGTTTTTATCATTGAAAAAGAATTTTCACGCAAGGTCTGAACAACTTTTTTTTGAAAAAATCCCTAAGCCGCGCGGTCACAATTTCAGCAAAAATCTGACGTTCTGGAATTCACTGAAAAATGGTGCCAAACTGTTGCAAACGATCCCCTGAAAGGTTTTTAGGTGGAAACAGATGGGTTTTTATCATTGAAAAAGAATTTTCATGCAAGGTCTGAACAACTTTTTTTTGAAAAAATCCCTAAGCCGCGCGGTCACAATTTCAGCAAAAATCTGACGTTCTGGAATTCACTCAAAAATGGTGCCAAACTGTTGCAAACGATCCCCTGAAAGGTTTTTCGGTGGAAACAGATGGGTTTTTATCATTGAAAAAGAATTTTCACGCAAGGTCTGAACAACTTTTTTTTGAAAAAATCCCTAAGCCGCACGGTCACAATTTCAGCAAAAATCTGATGTTCTGGAATTCACTCAAAAATGGTGCCAAACTGTTGCAAACGATGACCTGAAAGGTTTTTCGGTGGAAACAGATGCGTTTTTATCATTGAAAAAGAATTTTCATGCAAGGTCTGAACAACTTTTTTTTTGAAAAAATCCCTAAGCCGCGCGGTCACAATTTCAGCAAAAATCTGACGTTCTGGAATTCACTCAAAAAAGGTGCCAAACTGTTGCAAACGATCCCCTGAAAGGTTTTTCGGTGGAAACAGATGGGTATTTATCATTGAAAAAGAATTTTCATGCAAGGTCTGAACAACTTTTTTTTGAAAAAATCCCTAAGCCGCGCGGTCACAATTTCAGCAAAAATCTGACGTTCTGGAATTCACTCAAAAATGGTGCCAAACTGTTGCAAACGATCCCCTGAAAGGTTTTCCGGTGGAAACAGATGGGTTTTTATCATAAAAACAGAATTAGCCCGCAAGGTCTGAACAACTTTTTTTTGAAAAAATCCCTAAGCCGCGCGGTCACAATTTCAGCAAAAATCTGACGTTCTGGAATTCACTCAAAAATGGTGCCAAACTGTTGCAAACGATCCCCTGAAAGGTTTTTCGGTGGAAACAGATGGGTTTTTATCATTGAAAAAGAATTTTCATGCAAGGTCTGAACAACTTTTTTTTGAAAAAATCCCTAAGCCGTGCGGTCACAATTTCAGCAAAAATCTGACGTTCTGGAATTCACTCAAAAATGGTGCCAAACTGTTGCAAACGATCCCCTGAAAGGTTTTTCGGTGGAAAAAGATGGGTTTTTATCATAAAAACAGAATTAGCCCGCAAGGTCTGAACAACTTTTTTTTGAAAAAATCCCTAAGCCGCGCCGTCACAATTTCAGCAAAAATCTGACGTTCTGGAATTCACTCAAAAATGGTGCCAAACTGTTGCAAACGATCCCCTGAAAGGTTTTTCGGTGGAAACAGATGGGTTTTTATCATTGAAAAAGAATTTTCACGCAAGGTCTGAACAACTTTTTTTTGAAAAAATCCCTAAGCCGCGCGGTCACAATTTCAGCAAAAATCTGATGTTCTGGAATTCACTCAAAAATGGTGCCAAACTGTTGCAAACGATGACCTGAAAGGTTTTTCGGTGGAAACAGATGCGTTTTTATCATTGAAAAAGAATTTTCATGCAAGGTCTGAACAACTTTTTTTTGAAAAAATCCCTAAGCCGCGCGGTCACAATTTCAGCAAAAATCTGACGTTCTGGAATTCACTCAAAAAAGGTGCCAAACTGTTGCAAACGATCCCCTGAAAGGTTTTTCGGTGGAAACAGATGGGTATTTATCATTGAAAATGAATTTTCATGCAAGGTCTGAACAACTTTTTTTTGAAAAAATCCCTAAGCCGCGCGGTCACAATTTCAGCAAAAATCTGACGTTCTGGAATTCACTCAAAAATGGTGCCAAACTGTTGCAAACGATCCCCTGAAAGGTTTTCCGGTGGAAACAGATGGGTTTTTATCATTGAAAAAGAATTTTCACGCAAGGTCTGAACAACTTTTTTTTGAAAAAATCCCTAAGCCGCGCGGTCACAATTTCAGCAAAAATCTGACGTTCTGGAATTCACTCAAAAATGGTGCCAAACTGTTGCAAACGATCCCCTGAAAGTTTTTTCGGTGGAAACAGATGGGTTTTTATAATTGAAAAAGAATTTTCATGCAAGGTCTGAACAACTTTTTTTTGAAAAAATCCCTAAGCCGCGCGGTCACAATTTCAGCAAAAATCTGACGTTCTGGAATTCACTCAAAAATGGTGCCAAACTGTTGCAAACGATCCCCTGAAAGGTTTTTCGGTGGAAAAAGATTGGTTTTTATCATAAAAACAGAATTAGCCCGCAAGGTCTGAACAACTTTTTAAAGAAAAAATCCCTAAGCCGCGCGGTCACAATTTCAGCAAAAATCTGACGTTCTGGAATTCACTCAAAAATGGTGCCAAACTGTTGCAAACGATCCCCTGAAAGGTTTTCCGGTGGAAACAGATGGGTTTTTATCATAAAAACAGAATTAGCCCGCAAGGTCTGAACAACTTTTTTTTGAAAAAATCCCTAAGCCGCGCGGTCACAGTTTCAGCAAAAATCTGACGTTCTGGAATTCACTCAAAAATGGTGCCAAACTGTTGCAAACGATCCCCTGAAAGGTTTTTCGGTGGAAACAGATGGGTTTTTATCATTGAAAAAGAATTTTCATGCAAGGTCTGAACAACTTTTTTTTGAAAAAATCCCTAAGCCGCGCGGTCACAATTTCAGCAAAAATCTGACGTTCTGGAATTCACTCAAAAATGGTGCCAAACTGTTGCAAACGATCCCCTGAAAGGTTTTCCGGTGGAAACAGATGGGTTTTTATCATAAAAACAGAATTAGCCCGCAAGGTCTGAACAACTTTTTTTTGAAAAAATCCCTAAGCCGCGCGGTCACAATTTCAGCAAAAATCTGACGTTCTGGAATTCACTCAAAAATGGTGCCAAACTGTTGCAAACGATCCCCTGAAAGGTTTTTCGGTGGAAACAGATGGGTTTTTATCATTGAAAAAGAATTTTCACGCAAGGTCTGAACAACTTTTTTTTGAAAAAATCCCTAAGCCGCGCGGTCACAATTTCAGCAAAAAACTGACGTTCTGGAATTCACTCAAAAATGGTGCCAAACTGTTGCAAACGATCCCCTGAAAGGTTTTTAGGTGGAAACAGATGGGTTTTTATCATTGAAAAAGAATTTTCATGCAAGGTCTGAACAACTTTTTTTTGAAAAAATCCCTAAGCCGCGCGGTCACAATTTCAGCAAAAATCTGACATTATGGAATTCACTCAAAAATGGTGCCAAACTGTTGCAAACGATCCCCTAAAAGGTTTTTCGGTGGAAACAGATGGGTTTTTATCATAAAAAGAAAATTAGCCCGCAAGGTCTGAACAACTTTTTAAAGAAAAAATCCCTAAGCCGCGCGGTCACGATTTCAGCAAAAATCTGACGTTCTGGAATTCACTCAAAAATGGTGCCAAACTGTTGCAAACGATCCCCTGAAAGGTTTTTCGGTGGAAACAGATGGGTTTTTATCATTGAAAAAGAATTTTCATGTAAGGTCTGAACAACTTTTTTTTGAAAAAATCCCTAAGCCGCGCGGTCACAATTTCAGCAAAAATCTGACGTTCTGGAATTCACTCAAAAATGGTGCCAAACTGTTGCAAACGATCCCCTGAAAGGTTTTTCGGTGGAAACAGATGGGTTTTTATCATTGAAAAAGAATTTTCACGCAAGGTCTGAACAACTTTTTTTTGAAAAAATCCCTAAGCCGCACGGTCACAATTTCAGCAAAAATCTGATGTTCTGGAATTCACTCAAAAATGGTGCCAAACTGTTGCAAACGATGACCTGAAAGGTTTTCCGGTGGAAACAGATGCGTTTTTATCATTGAAAAAGAATTTTCATGCAAGGTCTGAACAACTTTTTTTTGAAAAAATCCCTAAGCCGCGCGGTCACAATTTCAGCAAAAATCTGACGTTCTGGAATTCACTCAAAAAAGGTGCCAAACTGTTGCAAACGATCCCCTGAAAGGTTTTTCGGTGGAAACAGATGGGTATTTATCATTGAAAAAGAATTTTCATGCAAGATCTGAACAACTTTTTTTTGAAAAAATCCCTAAGCCGCGCGGTCACAATTTCAGCAAAAATCTGACGTTCTGGAATTCACTCAAAAATGGTGCCAAACTGTTGCAAACGATCCCCTGAAAGGTTTTCCGGTGGAAACAGATGGGTTTTTATCATTGAAAAAGAATTTTCACGCAAGGTCTGAACAACTTTTTTTTGAAAAAATCCCTAAGCTGCGCGGTCACAATTTCAGCAAAAATCTGACGTTCTGGAATTCACTCAAAAATGGTGCCAAACTGTTGCAAACGATCCCCTGAAAGGTTTTCCGGTGGAAACAGATGGGTTTTTATCATTGAAAAAGAATTTTCACGCAAGGTCTGAACATTTTTTTTGAAAAAATCCGTAAGCCGCGCGGTCACAATTTCAGCAAAAATCTGACGTTCTGGAATTCACTCAAAAATGGTGCCAAACTGTTGCAAACGATCCCTTAAAGGTTTTTCGGTGGAAACAGATGGGTTTTTATCATTGAAAAAGAATTTTCACGCAAGGTCTGAACAACTTTTTTTTGAAAAAATCCCTAAGCCGCGCGGTCACAATTTCAGCAAAAATCTGACGTTCTGGAATTCACTCAAAAATGGTGCCAAACTGTTGCAAACGATGACCTGAAAGGTTTTTCGGTGGAAACAGATGCGTTTTTATCATTGAAAAAGAATTTTCATGCAAGGTCTGAACAACTTTTTTTTGAAAAAATCCCTAAGCCGCGCGGTCACAATTTCAGCAAAAATCTGACGTTCTGGAATTCACTCAAAAATGGTGCCAAACTGTTGCAAACGATCCCCTGAAAGGTTTTCCGGTGGAAACAGATGGGTTTTTATCATAAAAACAGAATTAGCCCGCAAGGTCTGAACAACTTTTTTTTGAAAAAATCCCTAAGCCGCGCGGTCACAATTTCAGCAAAAATCTGACGTTCTGGAATTCACTCAAAAATGGTGCCAAACTGTTGCAAACGATCCCCTGAAAGGTTTTCCGGTGGAAACAGATGGGATTTCATCAATGAAAAAGAATTTTCACGCAAGGTCTGAACAACTTTTTTTTGAAAAATCCCTAAGCCGCGCGGTCACAATTTCAGCAAAAATCTGACGTTCTGGAATTCACTGAAAAATGGTGCCAAACTGTTGCAAACGATCCCCTGAAAGGTTTTTTGGTGGAAACAGATGGGTTTTTATCATTGAAAAAGAATTTTCACGCAAGGTCTGAACAACTTTTTTTTGAAAAAATCCCTAAGCCGCGCGGTCACAATTTCAGCAAAAATCTGACGTTCTGGAATTCACTCAAAAATGGTGCCAAACTGTTGCAAACGATCCCCTGAAAGGTTTTTCGGTGGAAAAAGATGGGTTTTTATCATAAAAACAGAATTAGCCCGCAAGGTCTGAACAACTTTTTTTAGAAAAAATCCCTAAGCCGCGCGGTCACAATTTCAGCAAAAATCTGACGTTCTGGAATTCACTCAAAAATGGTGCCAAACTGTTGCAAACTATCCCCTGAAAGGTTTTTCAGTGGCAACAGATGGGTTTTTATCATTGAAAAAGAATTTTCACGCAAGGTCTGAACAACTTTTTTTTGAAAAAATCCCTAAGCCGCGCGGTCACAATTTCAGCAAAAATCTGACGTTCTTGAATTCACTCAAAAATGGTGCTAAACTGTTGCAAACGATCCCCTAAAAGGTTTTTCGGTGGAAGAAGATGGGTTTTTATCATAAAAACAGAATTACCCCGCAAGGTCTGAACAACTTTTTTTTTGAAAAAATCCCTAAGCCGCGCGGTCACAATTTCAGCAAAAATCTGACGTTCTGAAATTCACTCAAAAATGGTGCCAAACTGTTGCAAACGATCCCCTGAAAGGTTTT
The DNA here is from genome assembly GCF_964188305.1 of Podarcis bocagei. Lineage (NCBI taxonomy): Eukaryota > Metazoa > Chordata > Lepidosauria > Squamata > Lacertidae > Podarcis > Podarcis bocagei. The sequence continues at coordinate 212,659 of NW_027670318.1, forward strand.
TCGGTGGAAACAGATGGGTTTTTATCATTGAAAAAGAATTTTCATGCAAGGTCTGAACAACTTTTTTTTGAAAAAATCCCTAAGCCGCGCGGTCACAATTTCAGTAAAAATCTGACGTTCTGGAATTCACTCAAAAATGGTGCCAAACTGTTGCAAACGATCCCCTGAAAGGTTTTTCGGTGGAAACAGATGGGTTTTTATCATTGAAAAAGAATTTTCATGCAAGGTCTGAACAACTTTTTTTTGAAAAAATCCCTAAGCCGCGCGGTCACAATTTCAGCAAAAATCTGACGTTCTGGAATTCACTCAAAAATGGTGCCAAACTGTTGCAAACGATCCCCTGAAAGGTTTCTCGGTGGAAAAAGATGGGTTTTTATCATAAAAACAGAATTAGCCCGCAAGGTCTGAACAAGTTTTTTTAGAAAAAATCCCTAAGCCGCGCGGTCACAATTTCAGCAAAAATCTGACGTTCTGGAATTCACTCAAAAATGGTGCCAAACTGTTGCAAACGATCCCCTGAAAGGTTTTTCGGTGGAAACAGATGGGTTTTTATCATTGAAAAAGAATTTTCACGCAAGGTCTGAACAACTTTTTTTTGAAAAAATCCCTAAGCCGCGCGGTCACAATTTCAGCAAAAATCTGATGTTCTGGAATTCACTCAAAAATGGTGCCAAACTGTTGCAAACGATGACCTGAAAGGTTTTTCGGTGGAAACAGATGCGTTTTTATCATTGAAAAAGAATTTTCATGCAAGGTCTGAACAACTTTTTTTTGAAAAAATCCCTAAGCCGCGCGGTCACAATTTCAGCAAAAATCTGACGTTCTGGAATTCACTCAAAAAAGGTGCCAAACTGTTGCAAACGATCCCCTGAAAGGTTTTTCGGTGGAAACAGATGGGTATTTATCATTGAAAATGAATTTTCATGCAAGGTCTGAACAACTTTTTTTTGAAAAAATCCCTAAGCCGCGCGGTCACAATTTCAGCAAAAATCTGACGTTCTGGAATTCACTCAAAAATGGTGCCAAACTGTTGCAAACGATCCCCTGAAAGGTTTTCCGGTGGAAACAGATGGGTTTTTATCATTGAAAAAGAATTTTCACGCAAGGTCTGAACAACTTTTTTTTGAAAAAATCCCTAAGCCGCGCGGTCACAATTTCAGCAAAAATCTGACGTTCTGGAATTCACTCAAAAATGGTGCCAAACTGTTGCAAACGATCCCCTGAAAGTTTTTTCGGTGGAAACAGATGGGTTTTTATAATTGAAAAAGAATTTTCATGCAAGGTCTGAACAACTTTTTTTTGAAAAAATCCCTAAGCCGCGCGGTCACAATTTCAGCAAAAATCTGACGTTCTGGAATTCACTCAAAAAAGGTGCCAAACTGTTGCAAACGATCCCCTGAAAGGTTTTTCGGTGGAAACAGATGGGTATTTATCATTGAAAAAGAATTTTCATGCAAGATCTGAACAACTTTTTTTTGAAAAAATCCCTAAGCCGCGCGGTCACAATTTCAGCAAAAATCTGACGTTCTGGAATTCACTCAAAAATGGTGCCAAACTGTTGCAAACGATCCCCTGAAAGGTTTTCCGGTGGAAACAGATGGGTTTTTATCATAAAAACAGAATTAGCCCGCAAGGTCTGAACAACTTTTTTTTGAAAAAATCCCTAAGCCGCGCGGTCACAATTTCAGCAAAAATCTGACGTTCTGGAATTCACTCAAAAATGGTGCAAAACTGTTGCAAAGGATCCCCTGAAAGGTTTTTCGGTGGAAAAAGATAGGTTTTTATCATAAAAACAGAATTAGCCCGCAAGGTCTGAACAACTTTTTTTAGAAAAAATCCCTAAGCCGCGCGGTCACAATTTCAGCAAAAATCTGACGTTCTGGAATTCACTCAAAAATGGTGCCAAACTGTTGCAAACGATCCCCTGAAAGGTTTTTCGGTGGAAACAGATGGGTTTTTATCATTGAAAAAGAATTTTCATGCAAGGTCTGAACAACTTTTTTTTGAAAAAATCCCTAAGCCGCGCGGTCACAATTTCAGTAAAAATCTGACGTTCTGGAATTCACTCAAAAATGGTGCCAAACTGTTGCAAACGATCCCCTGAAAGGTTTTTCGGTGGAAACAGATGGGTTTTTATCATTGAAAAAGAATTTTCATGCAAGGTCTGAACAACTTTTTTTTGAAAAAATCCCTAAGCCGCGCGGTCACAATTTCAGCAAAAATCTGACGTTCTGGAATTCACTCAAAAATGGTGCCAAACTGTTGCAAACGATCCCCTGAAAGGTTTCTCGGTGGAAAAAGATGGGTTTTTATCATAAAAACAGAATTAGCCCGCAAGGTCTGAACAACTTTTTTTAGAAAAAATCCCTAAGCCGCGCGGTCACAATTTCAGCAAAAATCTGACGTTCTGGAATTCACTCAAAAATGCTGCCAAACTGTTGCAAACGATCCCCTGAAAGGTTTTTCGGTGGAAACAGATGGGTTTTTATCATTGAAAAAGAATTTTCACGCAAGGTCTGAACAACTTTTTTTTGAAAAAATCCCTAAGCCGCGCGGTCACAATTTCAGCAAAAATCTGACGTTCTGGAATTCACTCAAAAATGGTGCCAAACTGTTGCAAACGATCCCCTGAAAGGTTTTTCGGTGGAAACAGATGGGTTTTTATCATTGAAAAAGAATTTTCATGCAAGGTCTGAACAACTCTTTTTTGAAAAAATCCCTAAGCCGCGCGGTCACAATTTCAGCAAAAATCTGACGTTCTGGAATTCACTCAAAAATGGTGCCAAACTGTTGCAAACGATCCCCTGAAATGTTTTCCGGTGGAAACAAATGGGTTTTTATCATTGAAAAAGAATTTTCACGCAAGGTCTGAACAATTTTTTTTAAAAAAATCCCTAAGCCGCGCGGTCACAATTTCAGCAAAAATCTGACGTTCTGGAATTCACTCAAAAATGGTGCCAAACTGTTGCAAACGATCCCCTGAAAGGTTTTTCGGTGGAAACAGATGGGTTTTTATCATTGAAAAAGAATTTTCACGCAAGGTCTGAACAACTTTTTTTTGAAAAAATCCCTAAGCCGCGCGGTCACAATTTCAGCAAAAATCTGATGTTCTGGAATTCACTCAAAAATGGTGCCAAACTGTTGCAAACGATGACCTGAAAGGTTTTTCGGTGGAAACAGATGCGTTTTTATCATTGAAAAAGAATTTTCATGCAAGGTCTGAACAACGTTTTTTTGAAAAAATCCCTAAGCCGCGCGGTCACAATTTCAGCAAAAATCTGACGTTCTGGAATTCACTCAAAAAAGGTGCCAAACTGTTGCAAACGATCCCCTGAAAGGTTTTTCGGTGGAAACAGATGGGTATTTATCATTGAAAATGAATTTTCATGCAAGGTCTGAACAACTTTTTTTTGAAAAAATCCCTAAGCCGCGCGGTCACAATTTCAGCAAAAATCTGACGTTCTGGAATTCACTCAAAAATGGTGCCAAACTGTTGCAAACGATCCCCTGAAAGGTTTTCCGGTGGAAACAGATGGGTTTTTATCATTGAAAAAGAATTTTCACGCAAGGTCTGAACAACTTTTTTTTGAAAAAATCCCTAAGCCGCGCGGTCACAATTTCAGCAAAAATCTGACGTTCTGGAATTCACTCAAAAATGGTGCCAAACTGTTGCAAACGATCCCCTGAAAGTTTTTTTGGTGGAAACAGATGGGTTTTTATAATTGAAAAAGAATTTTCATGCAAGGTCTGAACAACTTTTTTTTGAAAAAATCCCTAAGCCGCGCGGTCACAATTTCAGCAAAAATCTGACGTTCTGGAATTCACTCAAAAATGGTGCCAAACTGTTGCAAACGATCCCCTGAAAGGTTTTTCGGTGGAAAAAGATTGTTTTTTATCATAAAAACAGAATTAGCCCGCAAGGTCTGAACAACTTTTTAAAGAAAAAATCCCTAAGCCGCGCGGTCACAATTTCAGCAAAAATCTGACGTTCTGGAATTCACTCAAAAATGGTGCCAAACTGTTGCAAACGATCCCCTGAAAGGTTTTCCGGTGGAAACAGATGGGTTTTTATCATAAAAACAGAATTAGACCGCAAGGTCTGAACAACTTTTTTTTGAAAAAATCCCTAAGCCGCGCGGTCACAGTTTCAGCAAAAATCTGACGTTCTGGAATTCACTCAAAAATGGTGCCAAACTGTTGCAAACGATCCCCTGAAAGGTTTTTCGGTGGAAACAGATGGGTTTTTATCATTGAAAAAGAATTTTCATGCAAGGTCTGAACAACTTTTTTTAGAAAAAATCCCTAAGCCGCGCGGTCACAATTTCAGCAAAAATCTGACGTTTTGGAATTCACTCAAAAAAGGTGCCAAACTGTTGCAAACGATCCCCTGAAAGGTTTTTCGGTGGAAACAGATGGGTATTTATCATTGAAAAAGAATTTTCATGCAAGGTCTGAACAACTTTTTTTTGAAAAAATCCCTAAGCCGCGCGGTCACAATTTCAGCAAAAATCTGACGTTCTGGAATTCACTCAAAAATGGTGCCAAACTGTTGCAAACGATCCCCTGAAAGGTTTTCCGGTGGAAACAGATGGGTTTTTATCATAAAAACAGAATTAGCCCGCAAGGTCTGAACAACTTTTTTTTGAAAAAATCCCTAAGCCGCGCGGTCACAATTTCAGCAAAAATCTGACGTTCTGGAATTCACTCAAAAATGGTGCCAAACTGTTGCAAACGATCCCCTGAAAGGTTTTTCGGTGGAAACAGATGGGTTTTTATCATTGAAAAAGAATTTTCACGCAAGGTCTGAACAACTTTTTTTTGAAAAAATCCCTAAGCCGCACGGTCACAATTTCAGCAAAAATCTGATGTTCTGGAATTCACTCAAAAATGGTGCCAAACTGTTGCAAACGATGACCTGAAAGGTTTTTCGGTGGAAACAGATGCATTTTTATCATTGAAAAAGAATTTTCATGCAAGGTCTGAACAACTTTTTTTTGAAAAAATCCCTAAGCCGCGCGGTCACAATTTCAGCAAAAATCTGACGTTCTGGAATTCACTCAAAAAAGGTGCCAAACTGTTGCAAACGATCCCCTGAAAGGTTTTTCGGTGGAAACAGATGGGTATTTATCATTGAAAAAGAATTTTCATGCAAGGTCTGAACAACTTTTTTTTGAAAAAATCCCTAAACCGCGCGGTCACAATTTCAGCAAAAATCTGACGTTCTGGAATTCACTCAAAAATGGTGCCAAACTGTTGCAAACGATCCCCTGAAAGGTTTTCCGGTGGAAACAGATGGGTTTTTATCATAAAAACAGAATTAGCCCGCAAGGTCTGAACAACTTTTTTTTGAAAAAATCCCTAAGCCGCGCGGTCACAATTTCAGCAAAAATCTGACGTTCTGGAATTCACTCAAAAATGGTGCCAAACTGTTGCAAACGATCCCCTGAAAGTTTTTTCGGTGGAAACAGATGGGTTTTTATAATTGAAAAAGAATTTTCATGCAAGGTCTGAACAACTTTTTTTTGAAAAAATCCCTAAGCCGCGCGTTCACAATTTCAGCAAAAACCTGACGTTCTGGAATTCACTCAAAAATGGTGCCAAACTGTTGCAAACGATCCCCTGAAAGGTTTTTCGGTGGAAACAGATGGGTTTTTATCATTGAAAAAGAATTTTCATGCAATGTCTGAACAACTTTTTTTTGAAAAAATCCCTAAGCCGCGCGTTCACAATTTCAGCAAAAATCTGACGTTCTGGAATTCACTCAAAAATGGTGCAAAACTGTTGCAAACGATCCCCTGAAAGGTTTTTCGGTGGAAAAAGATTGGTTTTTATCATAAAAACAGAATCAGCCCGCAAGGTCTGAACAACTTTTTAAAGAAAAAATCCCTAAGCCGCGCGTTCACAATTTCAGCAAAAATCTGACGTTCTGGAATTCACTCAAAAATGGTGCCAAACTGTTGCAAACGATCCCCTGAAAGGTTTTTCGGTGGAAAAAGATTGGTTTTTATCATAAAAACAGAATCAGCCCCCAAGGTCTGAACAACTTTTTTTAGAAAAAATCCCTAAGCCGCGCGGTCACAATTTCAGCAAAAATCTGACGTTCTGGAATTCACTCAAAAACGGTGCCAAACTGTTGCAAACGATCCCCTGAAAGGTTTTTCGGTGGAAACAGATGGGTTTTTATCATTGAAAAAGAATTTTCACGCAAGGTCTGAACAACTTTTTTTTGAAAAAATCCCTAAACCGCGCGGTCACAATTTCAGCAAAAATCTGACGTTCTGGAATTCACTCAAAAATGGTGCCAAACTGTTGCAAACGATCCCCTGAAAGGTTTTTTGGTGGAAACAGATGGGTTTTTATCATTGAAAAAGAATTTTCACGCAAGGTCTGAACATTTTTTTTTGAAAAAATCCGTAAGCCGCGCGGTCACAATTTCAGCAAAAATCTGACGTTCTGGAATTCACTCAAAAATGGTGCCAAACTGTTGCAAACGATCCCTTAAAGGTTTTTCGGTGGAAACAGATGGGTTTTTATCATTGAAAAAGAATTTTCACGCAAGGTCTGAACAACTTTTTTTTGAAAAAATCCCTAAGCCGCGCGTTCACAATTTCAGCAAAAATCTGACGTTCTGGAATTCACTCAAAAATGGTGCCAAACTGTTGCAAACGATCCCCTGAAAGGTTTTCCGGTGGAAACAGATGGGTTTTTATCATAAAAACAGAATTAGCCCGCAAGGTCTGAACAACTTTTTTTTGAAAAAATCCCTAAGCCGCGCGGTCACAATTTCAGCAAAAATCTGACGTTCTGGAATTCACTCAAAAAAGGTGCCAAACTGTTGCAAACGATCCCCTGAAAGTTTTTTCGGTGGAAACAGATGGGTGTTTATCAATGAAAAAGAATTTTCACGCAAGGTCTGAACAACTTTTTTTAGAAAAAATCCCTAAGCCGCGCGGTCACAATTTCAGCAAAAATCTGACGTTCTGGAATTCACTCAAAAATGGTGCCAAACTGTTGCAAACGATCCCCTGTTAGGTTTTTCGGTGGAAACAGATGGGTTTTTATCATAAAAACAGAATTAGCCCGCAAGGTCTGAACAACTTTTTTTAAAAAAAATCCCTAAGCCGCGCGGTCACAATTTCAGCAAAAATCTGACGTTCTGGAATTCACTCAAAAATGGTGCTAAACTGTTGCAAACGATCCCCTGAAAGTTTTTTCGGTGGAAACAGATGGGTTTTTATCATTGAAAAAGAATTTTCACGCAAGGTCTGAACAACTTTTTTTTGAAAAAATCCCTAAGCCGCGCGGTCACAATTTCAGCAAAAATCTGACGTTCTGGAATTCACTCAAAAATGGTGCCAAACTGTTGCAAACGATCCCCTGAAAGGTTTTTTGGTGGAAACAGATGGGTTTTTATCATTGAAAAAGAATTTTCACGCAAGGTCTGAACAACTTTTTTTTGAAAAAATCCCTAAGCCGCGCGGTCACAATTTCAGCAAAAATCTGACGTTCTGGAATTCACTCAAAAATGGTGCCAAACTGTTGCAAACGATCCCCTGAAAGGTTTTTCGGTGGAAAAAGATGGGTTTTTATCATAAAAACAGAATTAGCCCGCAAGGTCTGAACAACTTTTTTTAGAAAAAATCCCTAAGCCGCGCGGTCACAATTTCAGCAAAAATCTGACGTTCTGGAATTCACTCAAAAATGGTGCCAAACTGTTGCAAACTATCCCCTGAAAGGTTTTTCGGTGGAAACAGATGGGTTTTTATCATTGAAAAAGAATTTTCATGCAAGGTCTGAACAACTTTTTTTTTGAAAAAATCCCTAAGCCGCGCGGTCACAATTTCAGCAAAAATCTGACGTTCTGGAATTCACTCAAAAATGGTGCCAAACTGTTGCAAACGATCCCCTGAAAGGTTTTTCGGTGGAAACAGATGGGTTTTTATCATTGAAAAAGAATTTTCACGCAAGGTCTGAACAACTTTTTTTTGAAAAAATCCCTAAGCCGCGCGGTCACAATTTCAGCAAAAATCTGACGTTCTGGAATTCACTTAAAAATGGTGCCAAACTGTTGCAAACGATCCCCTGAAAGCTTTTTCGGTGGAAAAAGATGGGTTTTTATCATAAAAACAGAATTAGCCCGCAAGGTCTGAACAACTTTTTTTTGAAAAAATCCCTAAGCCGCGCGGTCACAATTTCAGCAAAAATCTGACGTTCTGGAATTCACTCAAAAATGGTGCCAAACTGTTGCAAACGATCCCCTGAAAGGTTTTTCGGTGGAAACAGATGGGTTTTTATCATTGAAAAAGAATTTTCACGCAATGTCTGAACAACTTTTTTTTGAAAAAATCCCTAAGCCGCGCGTTCACAATTTCAGCAAAAATCTGACGTTCTGGAATTCACTCAAAAATGGTGCCAAACTGTTGCAAAGGATCCCCTGAAAGGTTTTTCGGTGGAAAAAGATTGGTTTTTATCATAAAAACAGAATTAGCCCGCAATGTCTGAACAACTTTTTTTTGAAAAAATCCCTAAGCCACGCGGTCACAATTTCAGCAAAAATCTGACGTTCTGGAATTCACTCAAAAATGGTGCCAAACTGTTGCAAACGATCCCCTGAAAGGTTTTTCGGTGGAAACAGATGGGTTTTTATCATTGAAAAAGAATTTTCATGCAAGGTCTGAACAACTTTTTTTTGAAAAAATCCCTAAGCCGCGCGGTCACAATTTCAGCAAAAATCTGACGTTCTGGAATTCACTCAAAAATGGTGCCAAACTGTTGCAAACGATCCCCTGAAAGGTTTCTCGGTGGAAAAAGATGGGTTTTTATCATAAAAACAGAATTAGCCCGCAAGGTCTGAACAACTTTTTTAAGAAAAAATCCCTAAGCCGCGCGGTCACAATTTCAGCAAAAATCTGACGTTCTGGAATTCACTCAAAAATGGTGCCAAACTGTTGCAAACGATCCCCTGAAAGGTTTTTCGGTGGAAACAGATGGGTTTTTATCATTGAAAAAGAATTTTCACGCAAGGTCTGAACAACTTTTTTTTGAAAAAATCCCTAAGCCGCGCGGTCACAATTTCAGCAAAAATCTGACGTTCTGGAATTCACTCAAAAATGGTGCCAAACTGTTGCAAACGATCCCCTGAAAGGTTTTTCGGTGGAAACAGATGGGTTTTTATCATTGAAAAAGAATTTTCATGCAAGGTCTGAACAACTCTTTTTTGAAAAAATCCCTAAGCCGCGCGGTCACAATTTCAGCAAAAATCTGACGTTCTGGAATTCACTCAAAAATGGTGCCAAACTGTTGCAAACGATCCCCTGAAATGTTTTCCGGTGGAAACAAATGGGTTTTTATCATTGAAAAAGAATTTTCACGCAAGGTCTGAACAATTTTTTTAAGAAAAAATCCCTAAGCCGCGCGGTCACAATTTCAGCAAAAATCTGACGTTCTGGAATTCACTCAAAAATGGTGCCAAACTGTTGCAAACGATCCCCTGAAAGGTTTCTCGGTGGAAAAAGATGGGTTTTTATCATAAAAACAGAATTAGCCCGCAAGGTCTGAACAACTTTTTTTAGAAAAAATCCCTAAGCCGCGCGGTCACAATTTCAGCAAAAATCTGACGTTCTGGAATTCACTCAAAAATGGTGCCAAACTGTTGCAAACGATCCCCTGAAAGGTTTTTCGGTGGAAACAGATGGGTTTTTATAATTGAAAAAGAATTTTCATGCAAGGTCAGAACAACTCTTTTTTGAAAAAATCCCTAAGCCGCGCGGTCACAATTTCAGCAAAAATCTGACGTTCTGGAATTCACTCAAAAATGGTGCCAAACTGTTGCAAACGATCCCCTGTTAGGTTTTTCGGTGGAAACAGATGGGTTTTTATCATAAAAACAGAATTAGCCCGCAAGGTCTGAACAACTTTTTTTAAAAAAAATCCCTAAGCCGCGCGGTCACAATTTCAGCAAAAATCTGACGTTCTGGAATTCACTCAAAAATGGTGCTAAACTGTTGCAAACGATCCCCTGAAAGTTTTTTCGGTGGAAACAGATGGGTTTTTATCATTGAAAAAGAATTTTCACGCAAGGTCTGAACAACTTTTTTTTGAAAAAATCCCTAAGCCGCGCGGTCACAATTTCAGCAAAAATCTGACGTTCTGGAATTCACTCAAAAATGGTGCCAAACTGTTGCAAACGATCCCCTGAAAGGTTTTTTGGTGGAAACAGATGGGTTTTTATCATTGAAAAAGAATTTTCACGCAAGGTCTGAACAACTTTTTTTTGAAAAAATCCCTAAGCCGCGCGGTCACAATTTCAGCAAAAATCTGACGTTCTGGAATTCACTCAAAAATGGTGCCAAACTGTTGCAAACGATCCCCTGAAAGGTTTTTCGGTGGAAAAAGATGGGTTTTTATCATAAAAACAGAATTAGCCCGCAAGGTCTGAACAACTTTTTTTAGAAAAAATCCCTAAGCCGCGCGGTCACAATTTCAGCAAAAATCTGACGTTCTGGAATTCACTCAAAAATGGTGCCAAACTGTTGCAAACTATCCCCTGAAAGGTTTTTCGGTGGAAAAAGATGGGTTTTTATCATAGAAACAGAATTTTCATGCAAGGTCTGAACAACTTTTTTTTTGAAAAAATCCCTAAGCCGCGCGGTCACAATTTCAGCAAAAATCTGACGTTCTGGAATTCACTCAAAAATGGTGCCAAACTGTTGCAAACGATCCCCTGAAAGGTTTTTCGGTGGAAACAGATGGGTTTTTATCATTGAAAAAGAATTTTCACGCAAGGTCTGAACAACTTTTTTTTGAAAAAATCCCTAAGCCGCGCGGTCACAATTTCAGCAAAAATCTGACGTTCTGGAATTCACTTAAAAATGGTGCCAAACTGTTGCAAACGATCCCCTGAAAGGTTTCTCGGTGGAAAAAGATGGGTTTTTATCATAAAAACAGAATTAGCCCGCAAGGTCTGAACAACTTTTTTAAGAAAAAATCCCTAAGCCGCGCGGTCACAATTTCAGCAAAAATCTGACGTTCTGGAATTCACTCAAAAATGGTGCCAAACTGTTGCAAACGATCCCCTGAAAGGTTTTTCGGTGGAAACAGATGGGTTTTTATCATTGAAAAAGAATTTTCACGCAAGGTCTGAACAACTTTTTTTTGAAAAAATCCCTAAGCCGCGCGGTCACAATTTCAGCAAAAATCTGACGTTCTGGAATTCACTCAAAAATGGTGCCAAACTGTTGCAAACGATCCCCTGAAAGGTTTTTCGGTGGAAACAGATGGGTTTTTATCATTGAAAAAGAATTTTCATGCAAGGTCTGAACAACTCTTTTTTGAAAAAATCCCTAAGCCGCGCGGTCACAATTTCAGCAAAAATCTGACGTTCTGGAATTCACTCAAAAATGGTGCCAAACTGTTGCAAACGATCCCCTGAAATGTTTTCCGGTGGAAACAAATGGGTTTTTATCATTGAAAAAGAATTTTCACGCAAGGTCTGAACAATTTTTTTAAGAAAAAATCCCTAAGCCGCGCGGTCACAATTTCAGCAAAAATCTGACGTTCTGGAATTCACTCAAAAATGGTGCCAAACTGTTGCAAACGATCCCCTGAAAGGTTTCTCGGTGGAAAAAGATGGGTTTTTATCATAAAAACAGAATTAGCCCGCAAGGTCTGAACAACTTTTTTTAGAAAAAATCCCTAAGCCGCGCGGTCACAATTTCAGCAAAAATCTGACGTTCTGGAATTCACTCAAAAATGGTGCCAAACTGTTGCAAACGATCCCCTGAAAGGTTTTTCGGTGGAAACAAATGGGTTTTTATCATTGAAAAAGAATTTTCACGCAAGGTCTGAACAATTTTTTTTAAAAAAATCCCTAAGCCGCGCGGTCACAATTTCAGCAAAAATCTGACGTTCTGGAATTCACTCAAAAATGGTGCCAAACTGTTGCAAACGATCCCCTGAAAGGTTTTCCGGTGGAAACAGATGGGTTTTTATCATTGAAAAAGAATTTTCACGCAAGGTCTGAACAACTTTTTTTTGAAAAAATCCCTAAGCCGCGCGGTCACAATTTCAGCAAAAATCTGACGTTCTGGAATTCACTCAAAAATGGTGCCAAACTGTTGCAAACGATCCCCTGAAAGTTTTTTTGGTGGAAACAGATGGGTTTTTATAATTGAAAAAGAATTTTCATGCAAGGTCTGAACAACTTTTTTTTGAAAAAATCCCTAAGCCGCGCGGTCACAATTTCAGCAAAAATCTGACGTTCTGGAATTCACTCAAAAATGGTGCCAAACTGTTGCAAACGATCCCCTGAAAGGTTTTTCGGTGGAAAAAGATTGTTTTTTATCATAAAAACAGAATTAGCCCGCAAGGTCTGAACAACTTTTTAAAGAAAAAATCCCTAAGCCGCGCGGTCACAATTTCAGCAAAAATCTGACGTTCTGGAATTCACTCAAAAATGGTGCCAAACTGTTGCAAACGATCCCCTGAAAGGTTTTCCGGTGGAAACAGATGGGTTTTTATCATAAAAACAGAATTAGACCGCAAGGTCTGAACAACTTTTTTTTGAAAAAATCCCTAAGCCGCGCGGTCACAGTTTCAGCAAAAATCTGACGTTCTGGAATTCACTCAAAAATGGTGCCAAACTGTTGCAAACGATCCCCTGAAAGGTTTTTCGGTGGAAACAGATGGGTTTTTATCATTGAAAAAGAATTTTCATGCAAGGTCTGAACAACTTTTTTTAGAAAAAATCCCTAAGCCGCGCGGTCACAATTTCAGCAAAAATCTGACGTTTTGGAATTCACTCAAAAAAGGTGCCAAACTGTTGCAAACGATCCCCTGAAAGGTTTTTCGGTGGAAACAGATGGGTATTTATCATTGAAAAAGAATTTTCATGCAAGGTCTGAACAACTTTTTTTTGAAAAAATCCCTAAGCCGCGCGGTCACAATTTCAGCAAAAATCTGACGTTCTGGAATTCACTCAAAAATGGTGCCAAACTGTTGCAAACGATCCCCTGAAAGGTTTTCCGGTGGAAACAGATGGGTTTTTATCATAAAAACAGAATTAGCCCGCAAGGTCTGAACAACTTTTTTTTGAAAAAATCCCTAAGCCGCGCGGTCACAATTTCAGCAAAAATCTGACGTTCTGGAATTCACTCAAAAATGGTGCCAAACTGTTGCAAACGATCCCCTGAAAGGTTTTTCGGTGGAAACAGATGGGTTTTTATCATTGAAAAAGAATTTTCACGCAAGGTCTGAACAACTTTTTTTTGAAAAAATCCCTAAGCCGCACGGTCACAATTTCAGCAAAAATCTGATGTTCTGGAATTCACTCAAAAATGGTGCCAAACTGTTGCAAACGATGACCTGAAAGGTTTTTCGGTGGAAACAGATGCATTTTTATCATTGAAAAAGAATTTTCATGCAAGGTCTGAACAACTTTTTTTTGAAAAAATCCCTAAGCCGCGCGGTCACAATTTCAGCAAAAATCTGACGTTCTGGAATTCACTCAAAAAAGGTGCCAAACTGTTGCAAACGATCCCCTGAAAGGTTTTTCGGTGGAAACAGATGGGTATTTATCATTGAAAAAGAATTTTCATGCAAGGTCTGAACAACTTTTTTTTGAAAAAATCCCTAAACCGCGCGGTCACAATTTCAGCAAAAATCTGACGTTCTGGAATTCACTCAAAAATGGTGCCAAACTGTTGCAAACGATCCCCTGAAAGGTTTTCCGGTGGAAACAGATGGGTTTTTATCATAAAAACAGAATTAGCCCGCAAGGTCTGAACAACTTTTTTTTGAAAAAATCCCTAAGCCGCGCGGTCACAATTACAGCAAAAATCTGACGTTCTGGAATTCACTCAAAAATGGTGCCAAACTGTTGCAAACGATCCCCTGAAAGGTTTTTCGGTGGAAAAAGATGGGTTTTTATCATAAAAACAGAATTAGCCCGCAAGGTCTGAACAACTTTTTTTTGAAAAAATCCCTAAGCCGCGCGGTCACAATTTCAGCAAAAACCTGACGTTCTGGAATTCACTCAAAAATGGTGCCAAACTGTTGCAAACGATCGCCTGAAAGGTTTTTCGGTGGAAACAGATGGGTTTTTATCATTGAAAAAGAATTTTCATGCAATGTCTGAACAACTTTTTTTTGAAAAAATCCCTAAGCCGCGCGTTCACAATTTCAGCAAAAACCTGACGTTCTGGAATTCACTCAAAAATGGTGCCAAACTGTTGCAAACGATCCCCTGAAAGGTTTTTCGGTGGAAACAGATGGGTTTTTATCATTGAAAAAGAATTTTCATGCAATGTCTGAACAACTTTTTTTTGAAAAAATCCCTAAGCCGCGCGTTCACAATTTCAGCAAAAATCTGACGTTCTGGAATTCACTCAAAAATGGTGCAAAACTGTTGCAAACGATCCCCTGAAAGGTTTTTCGGTGGAAAAAGATTGGTTTTTATCATAAAAACAGAATCAGCCCGCAAGGTCTGAACAACTTTTTAAAGAAAAAATCCCTAAGCCGCGCGTTCACAATTTCAGCAAAAATCTGACGTTCTGGAATTCACTCAAAAATGGTGCCAAACTGTTGCAAACGATCCCCTGAAAGGTTTTTCGGTGGAAAAAGATTGGTTTTTATCATAAAAACAGAATCAGCCCCCAAGGTCTGAACAACTTTTTTTAGAAAAAATCCCTAAGCCGCGCGGTCACAATTTCAGCAAAAATCTGACGTTCTGGAATTCACTCAAAAACGGTGCCAAACTGTTGCAAACGATCCCCTGAAAGGTTTTTCGGTGGAAACAGATGGGTTTTTATCATTGAAAAAGAATTTTCACGCAAGGTCTGAACAACTTTTTTTTGAAAAAATCCCTAAACCGCGCGGTCACAATTTCAGCAAAAATCTGACGTTCTGGAATTCACTCAAAAATGGTGCCAAACTGTTGGAAACGATCCCCTGAAAGGTTTTTTGGTGGAAACAGATGGGTTTTTATCATTGAAAAAGAATTTTCACGCAAGGTCTGAACATTTTTTTTTGAAAAAATCCGTAAGCCGCGCGGTCACAATTTCAGCAAAAATCTGACGTTCTGGAATTCACTCAAAAATGGTGCCAAACTGTTGCAAACGATCCCTTAAAGGTTTTTCGGTGGAAACAGATGGGTTTTTATCATTGAAAAAGAATTTTCACGCAAGGTCTGAACAACTTTTTTTTGAAAAAATCCCTAAGCCGCGCGTTCACAATTTCAGCAAAAATCTGACGTTCTGGAATTCACTCAAAAATGGTGCCAAACTGTTGCAAACGATCCCCTGAAAGGTTTTCCGGTGGAAACAGATGGGTTTTTATCATAAAAACAGAATTAGCCCGCAAGGTCTGAACAACTTTTTTTTGAAAAAATCCCTAAGCCGCGCGGTCACAATTTCAGCAAAAATCTGACGTTCTGGAATTCACTCAAAAAAGGTGCCAAACTGTTGCAAACGATCCCCTGAAAGTTTTTTCGGTGGAAACAGATGGGTGTTTATCAATGAAAAAGAATTTTCACGCAAGGTCTGAACAACTTTTTTTAGAAAAAATCCCTAAGCCGCGCGGTCACAATTTCAGCAAAAATCTGACGTTCTGGAATTCACTCAAAAATGGTGCCAAACTGTTGCAAACGATCCCCTGTTAGGTTTTTCGGTGGAAACAGATGGGTTTTTATCATAAAAACAGAATTAGCCCGCAAGGTCTGAACAACTTTTTTTAAAAAAAATCCCTAAGCCGCGCGGTCACAATTTCAGCAAAAATCTGACGTTCTGGAATTCACTCAAAAATGGTGCTAAACTGTTGCAAACGATCCCCTGAAAGTTTTTTCGGTGGAAACAGATGGGTTTTTATCATTGAAAAAGAATTTTCACGCAAGGTCTGAACAACTTTTTTTTGAAAAAATCCCTAAGCCGCGCGGTCACAATTTCAGCAAAAATCTGACGTTCTGGAATTCACTCAAAAATGGTGCCAAACTGTTGCAAACGATCCCCTGAAAGGTTTTTTGGTGGAAACAGATGGGTTTTTATCATTGAAAAAGAATTTTCACGCAAGGTCTGAACAACTTTTTTTTGAAAAAATCCCTAAGCCGCGCGGTCACAATTTCAGCAAAAATCTGACGTTCTGGAATTCACTCAAAAATGGTGCCAAACTGTTGCAAACGATCCCCTGAAAGGTTTTTCGGTGGAAAAAGATGGGTTTTTATCATAAAAACAGAATTAGCCCGCAAGGTCTGAACAACTTTTTTTTGAAAAAATCCCTAAGCCGCGCGGTCACAATTTCAGCAAAAATCTGACGTTCTGGAATTCACTCAAAAATGGTGCCAAACTGTTGCAAACTATCCCCTGAAAGGTTTTTCGGTGGAAACAGATGGGTTTTTATCATTGAAAAAGAATTTTCATGCAAGGTCTGAACAACTTTTTTTTTGAAAAAATCCCTAAGCCGCGCGGTCACAATTTCAGCAAAAATCTGACGTTCTGGAATTCACTCAAAAATGGTGCCAAACTGTTGCAAACGATCCCCTGAAAGGTTTTTCGGTGGAAACAGATGGGTTTTTATCATTGAAAAAGAATTTTCACGCAAGGTCTGAACAACTTTTTTTTGAAAAAATCCCTAAGCCGCGCGGTCACAATTTCAGCAAAAATCTGACGTTCTGGAATTCACTTAAAAATGGTGCCAAACTGTTGCAAACGATCCCCTGAAAGCTTTTTCGGTGGAAAAAGATGGGTTTTTATCATAAAAACAGAATTAGCCCGCAAGGTCTGAACAACTTTTTTTTGAAAAAATCCCTAAGCCGCGCGGTCACAATTTCAGCAAAAATCTGACGTTCTGGAATTCACTCAAAAATGGTGCCAAACTGTTGCAAACGATCCCCTGAAAGGTTTTTCGGTGGAAACAGATGGGTTTTTATCATTGAAAAAGAATTTTCACGCAATGTCTGAACAACTTTTTTTTGAAAAAATCCCTAAGCCGCGCGTTCACAATTTCAGCAAAAATCTGACGTTCTGGAATTCACTCAAAAATGGTGCCAAACTGTTGCAAAGGATCCCCTGAAAGGTTTTTCGGTGGAA
Organism: Podarcis bocagei; assembly: GCF_964188305.1. Lineage (NCBI taxonomy): Eukaryota > Metazoa > Chordata > Lepidosauria > Squamata > Lacertidae > Podarcis > Podarcis bocagei. The sequence goes on from NW_027670318.1 coordinate 229,737, forward strand.
AAAGATTGGTTTTTATCATAAAAACAGAATTAGCCCGCAATGTCTGAACAACTTTTTTTTGAAAAAATCCCTAAGCCACGCGGTCACAATTTCAGCAAAAATCTGACGTTCTGGAATTCACTCAAAAATGGTGCCAAACTGTTGCAAACGATCCCCTGAAAGGTTTTTCGGTGGAAACAGATGGGTTTTTATCATTGAAAAAGAATTTTCATGCAAGGTCTGAACAACTTTTTTTTGAAAAAATCCCTAAGCCGCGCGGTCACAATTTCAGCAAAAATCTGACGTTCTGGAATTCACTCAAAAATGGTGCCAAACTGTTGCAAACGATCCCCTGAAAGGTTTCTCGGTGGAAAAAGATGGGTTTTTATCATAAAAACAGAATTAGCCCGCAAGGTCTGAACAACTTTTTTAAGAAAAAATCCCTAAGCCGCGCGGTCACAATTTCAGCAAAAATCTGACGTTCTGGAATTCACTCAAAAATGGTGCCAAACTGTTGCAAACGATCCCCTGAAAGGTTTTTCGGTGGAAACAGATGGGTTTTTATCATTGAAAAAGAATTTTCACGCAAGGTCTGAACAACTTTTTTTTGAAAAAATCCCTAAGCCGCGCGGTCACAATTTCAGCAAAAATCTGACGTTCTGGAATTCACTCAAAAATGGTGCCAAACTGTTGCAAACGATCCCCTGAAAGGTTTTTCGGTGGAAACAGATGGGTTTTTATCATTGAAAAAGAATTTTCATGCAAGGTCTGAACAACTCTTTTTTGAAAAAATCCCTAAGCCGCGCGGTCACAATTTCAGCAAAAATCTGACGTTCTGGAATTCACTCAAAAATGGTGCCAAACTGTTGCAAACGATCCCCTGAAATGTTTTCCGGTGGAAACAAATGGGTTTTTATCATTGAAAAAGAATTTTCACGCAAGGTCTGAACAATTTTTTTAAGAAAAAATCCCTAAGCCGCGCGGTCACAATTTCAGCAAAAATCTGACGTTCTGGAATTCACTCAAAAATGGTGCCAAACTGTTGCAAACGATCCCCTGAAAGGTTTCTCGGTGGAAAAAGATGGGTTTTTATCATAAAAACAGAATTAGCCCGCAAGGTCTGAACAACTTTTTTTAGAAAAAATCCCTAAGCCGCGCGGTCACAATTTCAGCAAAAATCTGACGTTCTGGAATTCACTCAAAAATGGTGCCAAACTGTTGCAAACGATCCCCTGAAAGGTTTTTCGGTGGAAACAGATGGGTTTTTATAATTGAAAAAGAATTTTCATGCAAGGTCTGAACAACTCTTTTTTGAAAAAATCCCTAAGCCGCGCGGTCACAATTTCAGCAAAAATCTGACGTTCTGGAATTCACTCAAAAATGGTGCCAAACTGTTGCAAACGATCCCCTGAAATGTTTTCCGGTGGAAACAAATGGGTTTTTATCATTGAAAAAGAATTTTCACGCAAGGTCTGAACAATTTTTTTTAAAAAAATCCCTAAGCCGCGCGGTCACAATTTCAGCAAAAATCTGACGTTCTGAATTCACTCAAAAATGGTGCCAAACTGTTGCAAACGATCCCCTGAAAGGTTTTTCGGTGGAAACAGATGGGTTTTTATCATTGAAAAAGAATTTTCACGCAAGGTCTGAACAACTTTTTTTTGAAAAAATCCCTAAGCCGCGCGGTCACAATTTCAGCAAAAATCTGATGTTCTGGAATTCACTCAAAAATGGTGCCAAACTGTTGCAAACGATGACCTGAAAGGTTTTTCGGTGGAACAGATGCGTTTTTATCATTGAAAAAGAATTTTCGTGCAAGGTCTGAACAACTTTTTTTTTGAAAAAATCCCTAAGCCGCGCCGGTCACAATTTCAGCAAAAATCTGACGTTCTGGAATTCACTCAAAAAAGGTGCCAAACTGTTGCAAACGATCCCCTGAAAGGTTTTTCGGTGGAAACAGATGGGTATTTATCATAAAAACAGAATTAGCCCGCAAGGTCTGAACAACTTTTTAAAGAAAAAATCCCTAAGCCGCGCGGTCACAATTTCAGCAAAAATCTGACGTTCTGGAATTCACTCAAAAATGGTGCCAAACTGTTGCAAACGATCCCCTGAAAGGTTTTTCGGTGGAAACAGATGGGTTTTTATCATTGAAAAAGAATTTTCATGCAATGTCTGAACAACTTTTTTTTGAAAAAATCCCTAAGCCGCGCGTTCACAATTTCAGCAAAAATCTGACGTTCTGGAATTCACTCAAAAATGGTGCAAAACTGTTGCAAACGATCCCCTGAAAGGTTTTTCGGTGGAAAAAGATTGGTTTTTATCATAAAAACAGAATTAGCCCGCAAGGTCTGAAAAACTTTTTTTAGAAAAAATCCCTAAGCCGCGCGGTCACAATTTCAGCAAAAATCTGACGTTCTGGAATTCACTCAAAAATGGTGCCAAACTGTTGCAAACGATCCCCTGAAAATTTTTTCGGTGGAAACAGATGGGTTTTTATCAATGAAAAAGAATTTTCACGCAAGGTCTGAACAACTTTTTTTTGAAAAAATCCCTAAACCGCGCGGTCACAATTTCAGCAAAAATCTGACGTTCTTGAATTCACTCAAAAATGGTGCCAAACTGTTGCAAACGATCCCCTAAAAGGTTTTTCGGTGGAAAAAGATGGGTTTTTATCATAAAAACAGAATTACCCCGCAAGGTCTGAAGAACTTTTTTTTGAAAAAATCCCTAAGCCGCGCGGTCACAATTTCAGCAAAAATCTGACGTTCTGGAATTCACTCAAAAATGGTGCCAAACTGTTGCAAACGATCCCCTGAAAGGTTTCTCGGTGGAAACAGATGGGTTTTTATCATTGAAAAAGAATTTTCATGCAAGGTCTGAACAACTTTTTTTTGAAAAAATCCCTAAGCCGCGCGGTCACAATTTCAGCAAAAATCTGACGTTCTGGAATTCACTCAAAAATGGTGCCAAACTGTTGCAAACGATCCCCTGAAAGGTTTTTCGGTGGAAACAGATGGGTTTTTATCATTGAAAAAGAATTTTCATGCAAGGTCTGAACAACTTTTTTTTGAAAAAATCCCTAAGCCGCGCGGTCACAATTTCAGCAAAAATCTGACGTTCTGGAATTCACTCAAAAATGGTGCCAAACTGTTGCAAACGATCCCCTGAAAGGTTTTTCGATGGAAAAAGATGGGTTTTTATCATAAAAACAGAATTAGCCCGCAAGGTCTGAACAACTTTTTTTAGAAAAAATCCCTAAGCCGCGCGGTCACAATTTCAGCAAAAATCTGACGTTCTGGAATTCACTCAAAAATGGTGCCAAACTGTTGCAAAGGATCCCCTGAAAGGTTTTTCGGTGGAAAAAGATGGGTTTTTATCATAAAAACAGAATTAGCCCGCAAGGTCTGAACAACTTTTTTTAGAAAAAATCCCTAAGCCGCGCGGTCACAATTTCAGCAAAAATCTGACGTTCTGGAATTCACTCAAAAATGGTGCCAAACTGTTGCAAACGATCCCATTAAAGGTTTTCCGGTGGAAACAGATGGGTTTTTATCATTGAAAAAGAATTAGCCCGCAAGGTCTGAACAACTTTTTTTTGAAAAAATCCCTAAGCCGCGCGGTCACAATTTCAGCAAAAATCTGACGTTCTGGAAATCACTCAAAAATGGTGCCAAACTGTTGCAAACGATCCCCTGAAAGGTTTTTCGGTGGAAACAGATGGGTTTTTATCATTGAAAAAGAATTTTCACGCAAGGTCTGAACAACTTTTTTTTGAAAAAATCCCTAAGCCGCGCGGTCACAATTTCAGCAAAAATCTGACGTTCTGGAATTCACTCAAAAATGGTGCCAAACTGTTGCAAACGATCCCCTAAAAGGTTTTCCGGTGGAAACAGATGGGTTTTTATCATAAAAACAGAATTAGCCCGCAAGGTCTGAACAACTTTTTTTTGAAAAAATCCCTAAGCCGCGCGGTCACAATTTCAGCATAAATCTGACGTTCTGGAATTCACTCAAAAATGGTGCCAAACTGTTGCAAACGATCCCCTGAAAGTTTTTTCGGTGGAAACAGATGGGTTTTTATCAATGAAAAAGAATTTTCACGCAAGGTCTGAACAACTTTTTTTTGAAAAAATCCCTAAGCCGCGCGGTCACAATTTCAGCAAAAATCTGACGTTCTGGAATTCACTCAAATATGGTGCTAAACTGTTGCAAACGATCCCCTGAAACTTTTTTCGGTGGAAACAGATGGGTTTTTATCATTGAAAAAGAATTTTCACGCAAGGTCTGAACAACTTTTTTTTGAAAAAATCCCTAAGCCGCGCGGTCACAATTTCAGCAAAAATCTGACGTTCTGGAATTCACTCAAAAATGGTGCCAAACTGTTGCAAACGATCCCCTGAACGGTTTTTCGGTGGAAACAGATGGGTTTTTATCAATGAAAAAGAATTTTCACGCAAGGTCTGAACAACTTTTTTTTTAAAAAATCCCTAAACCGCGCGGTCACAATTTCAGCAAAAATCTGACGTTCTTGAATTCACTCAAAAATGGTGCCAAACTGTTGCAAACGATCCCCTAAAAGGTTTTTCGGTGGAAAAAGATGGGTTTTTATCATAAAAACAGAATTACCCCGCAAGGTCTGAACAACTTTTTTTTGAAAAAATCCCTAAGCCGCGCGGTCACAATTTCAGCAAAAATCTGACGTTCTGGAATTCACTCAAAAATGGTGCCAAACTGTTGCAAACGATCCCCTGAACGGTTTTTCGGTGGAAACAGATGGGTTTTTATCAATGAAAAAGAATTTTCACGCAAGGTCTGAACAACTTTTTTTTGAAAAAATCCCTAAGCCGCGCGGTCACAATTTCAGCAAAAATCTGACGTTCTTGAATTCACTCAAAAATGGTGCCAAACTGTTGCAAACGATCCCCTAAAAGGTTTTTCGGTGGAAAAAGATGGGTTTTTATCATAAAAACAGAATTACCCCGCAAGGTCTGAAGAACTTTTTTTTGAAAAAATCCCTAAGCCGCGCGGTCACAATTTCAGCAAAAATCTGACGTTCTGGAATTCACTCAAAAATGGTGCCAAACTGTTGCAAACGATCCCCTGAAAGGTTTTTCGGTGGAAAAAGATGGGTTTTTATCATAAAAACAGAATTAGCCCGCAAGGTCTGAACAACTTTTTTTAGAAAAAATCCCTAAGCCGCGCGGTCACAATTTCAGCAAAAATCTGACGTTCTGGAATTCACTCAAAAATGGTGCAAAACTGTTGCAAACGATCCCCTGAAAGGTTTTTCGGTGGAAAAAGATGGGTTTTTATCATAAAAACAGAATTAGCCCGCAAGGTCTGAACAACTTTTTTTTGAAAAAATCCCTAAGCCGCGCGGTCACAATTTCAGCAAAAATCTGACGTTCTGGAATTCACTCAAAAATGGTGCCAAACTGTTGCAAACGATCCCATTAAAGGTTTTCCGGTGGAAACAGATGGGTTTTTATCATTGAAAAAGAATTTTCACGCAAGGTCTGAACAACTTTTTTTTGAAAAAATCCCTAAGCCGCGCGGTCACAATTTCAGCAAAAATCTGACGTTCTGGAAATCACTCAAAAATGGTGCCAAACTGTTGCAAACGATCCCCTGAAAGGTTTTTCGGTGGAAACAGATGGGTTTTTATCATTGAAAAAGAATTTTCACGCAAGGTCTGAACAACTTTTTTTTGAAAAAATCCCTAAGCCGCGCGGTCACAATTTCAGCAAAAATCTGACGTTCTGGAATTCACTCAAAAATGGTGCCAAACTGTTGCAAACGATCCCCTAAAAGGTTTTTCGGTGGAAAAAGATGGGTTTTCATCATAAAAACAGAATTAGCCCGCAAGGTCTGAACAACTTTTTTTTGAAAAAATCCCTAAGCCGCGCCGTCACAATTTCAGCAAAAATCTGACGTTCTGGAATTCACTCAAAAATGGTGCCAAACTGTTGCAAACGATCCCCTGAAAGGTTTTTCGGTGGAAACAGATGGGTTTTTATCATTGAAAAAGAATTTTCATGCAATGTCTGACCACCTTTTTTTTGAAAAAATCCCTAAGCCGCGCTTTCACAATTTCAGCAAAAATCTGACGTTCTGGAATTCACTCAAAAATGGTGCCAAACTGTTGCAAACGATCCCCTGAAAGGTTTTTCGGTGGAAAAAGATGGGTTTTTATCATAAAAACAGAATTAGCCCGCAAGGTCGGAACAACTTTTTTTTGAAAAAATCCCTAAGCCGCGCGGTCACAATTTCAGCAAAAATCTGACGTTCTGGAATTCACTCAAAAATGGTGCCAAACTGTTGCAAACGATCCCCTGAAAGGTTTTTCGGTGGAAACAGATGGGTTTTTATCATTGAAAAAGAATTTTCACGCAAGGTCTGAACCCCTTTTTTTTGAAAAAATCCCTAAACCGCGCGGTCACAATTTCAGCAAAAATCTGACGTTCTTGAATTCACTCAAAAATGGTGCCAAACTGTTGCAAACGATCCCCTAAAAGGTTTTTCGGTGGAAAAAGATGGGTTTTTATCATAAAAACAGAATTACCCCGCAAGGTCTGAACAACTTTTTTTTGAAAAAATCCCTAAGCCGCGCGGTCACAATTTCAGCAAAAATCTGACGTTCTGGAATTCACTCAAAAATGGTGCCAAACTGTTGCAAACGATCCCCTGAAAGGTTTTTCGGTGGAAAAAGATGGGTTTTTATCATAAAAACAGAATTAGCCCGCAAGGTCTGAACAACTTTTTTTAGAAAAAATCCCTAAGCCGCGCGGTCACAATTTCAGCAAAGATCTGACGTTCTGGAATTCACTCAAAAATGGTGCCAAACTGTTGCAAACGATCCCCTGAAAGGTTTTTCGGTGGAAAAAGATGGGTTTTCATCATAAAAACAGAATTAGCCCGCAAGGTCTGAACAACTTTTTTTAGAAAAAATCCCTAAGCCGCGCGGTCACAATTTCAGCAAAAATCTGACGTTCTGGAATTCACTCAAAAATGGTGCCAAACTGTTGCAAACGATCCCCTGAAAGGTTTTTCGGTGGAAACAGATGGGTTTTTATCATTGAAAAAGAATTTTCACGCAAGGTCTGAACAACTTTTTTTTGAAAAAATCCCTAAGCCGCGCGGTCACAATTTCAGCAAAAATCTGACGTTCTGGAATTCACTCAAAAATGGTGCCAAACTGTTGCAAACGATCCCCTGAAAGGTTTTTCGGTGGAAACAGATGTGTTTTTATCATTGAAAAAGAATTTTCATGCAAGGTCTGAACAACTCTTTTTTGAAAAAATCCCTAAGCCGCGCGGTCACAATTTCAGCAAAAATCTGACGTTCTGGAATTCACTCAAAAATGGTGCCAAACTGTTGCAAACGATCCCCTGAAAGGTTTTCTGGTGGAAACAGATGGGTTTTTATCAATGAAAAAGAATTTTCATGCAAGGTCTGAACAACTTTTTTTTGAAAAAATCCCTAAGCCGCGCGGTCACAATTTCAGCAAAAATCTGACGTTCTGGAATTCACTCAAAAATGGTGCCAAACTGTTGCAAACCATCCCCTGAAAGGTTTTTCGGTGGAAACAGATGGGTTTTTATCATTGAAAAAGAATTTTCACGCAAGGTCTGAACAACTTTTTTTTGAAAAAATCCCTAAGCCGCGCGGTCACAATTTCAGGAAAAATCTGACGTTCTGGAATTCATTCAAAAATGGTGCCAAACTGTTGCAAAGGATCCCCTGAAAGGTTTTTCGGTGGAAAAAGATGGGTTTTTATCATAAAAACAGAATTAGCCCGCAAGGTCTGAACAACTTTTTTTAGAAAAAATCCCTAAGCCGCGCGGTCACAATTTCAGCAAAAATCTGACGTTCTGGAATTCACTCAAAAATGGTGCCAAACTGTTGCAAACGATCCCCTGAAACGTTTTTCGGTGGGAAAAGATGGGTTTTTATCATAAAAACAGAATTAGCCCGCAAGGTCTGAACAACTTTTTTTTGAAAAAATCCCTAAGCCGCGCGGTCACAATTTCAGCAAAAATCTGACGTTCTGGAATTCACTCAAAAATGGTGCCAAACTGTTGCAAACTATCCCCTGAAAGGTTTTTCGGTGGAAACAGATGCGTTTTTATCATTGAAAAAGAATTTTCATGCAAGGTCTGAACAACTTTTTTTGAAAAAATCCCTAAGCCGCGCGGTCACAATTTCAGCAAAAATCTGACGTTCTGGAATTCACTCAAAAATGGTGCCAAACTGTTGCAAACGATCCCCTGAAAGGTTTTTCGGTGGAAACAGATGGGTTTTTATCATTGAAAAAGAATTTTCACGCAAGGTCTGAACAATTTTTTTTGAAAAAATCCCTAAGCCGCGCTTTCACAATTTCAGCAAAAATCTGACGTTCTGGAATTCATTCAAAAATGGTGCCAAACTGTTGCAAAGGATCCCCTGAAAGGTTTTTCGGTGGAAAAAGATGGGTTTTTATCATAAAAACAGAATTAGCCCGCAAGGTCTGAACAACTTTTTTTAGAAAAAATCCCTAAGCCGCGCGGTCACAATTTCAGCAAAAATCTGACGTTCTGGAATTCACTCAAAAATGGTGCCAAACTGTTGCAAACGATCCCCTGAAACGTTTTTCGGTGGGAAAAGATGGGTTTTTATCATAAAAACAGAATTAGCCCGCAAGGTCTGAACAACTTTTTTTTGAAAAAATCCCTAAGCCGCGCGGTCACAATTTCAGCAAAAATCTGACGTTCTGGAATTCACTCAAAAATGGTGCCAAACTGTTGCAAACTATCCCCTGAAAGGTTTTTCGGTGGAAACAGATGGGTTTTTATCATTGAAAAAGAATTTTCACGCAAGGTCTGAACAACTTTTTTTTGAAAAAATCCCTAAGCCGCGCGGTCACAATTTCAGCAAAAATCTGACGTTCTGGAATTCACTCAAAAATGGTGCCAAACTGTTGCAAACGATGACCTGAAAGGTTTTTCGGTGGAAACAGATGCGTTTTTATCATTGAAAAAGAATTTTCATGCAAGGTCTGAACAACGTTTTTTTGAAAAAATCCCTAAGCCGCGCGGTCACAATTTCAGCAAAAATCTGACGTTCTGGAATTCACTCAAAAATGGTGCCAAACTGTTGCAAACGATCCCCTGAAAGGTTTTTTGGTGGAAACAGATGGGTTTTTATCATTGAAAAAGAATTTTCACGCAAGGTCTGAACAACTTTTTTTTGAAAAAATACCTAAGCCGCGCGGTCACAATTTCAGCAAAAATCTGACGTTCTGGAATTCACTCAAAAATGGTGCCAAACTGTTGCAAACGATCCCCTGAAAGGTTTTTCGGTGGAAACAGATGGGTTTTTATCATTGAAAAAGAATTTTCACGCAAGGTCTGAACAACTTTTTTTAAAAAAAATCCCTAAGCCGCGCGGTCACAATTTCAGCAAAAATCTGACGTTCTGGAATTCACTCAAAAATGGTGCCAAACTGTTGTAAACGATCCCCTGAAAGGTTTTTCGGTGGAAACAGATGGGTTTTTATCATTGAAAAAGAATTTTCATGCAAGGTCTGAACAACTTTTTTTTGAAAAAATCCCTAAGCCGCGCGGTCACAATTTCAGCAAAAATCTGACGTTCTGGAATTCACTCAAAAATGGTGCCAAACTGTTGCAAAGGATCCCCTGAAAGGTTTTTCGGTGGAAAAAGATGGGTTTTTATCATAAAAACAGAATTAGCCCGCAAGGTCTGAACAACTTTTTTTAGAAAAAATCCCTAAGCCGCGCGGTCACAATTTCAGTAAAAATCTGACGTTCTGGAATTCACTCAAAAATGGTGCCAAACTGTTGCAAACGATCCCCTGAAAGGTTTTTCGGTGGAAAAAGATGGGTTTTTATCATAAAAACAGAATTAGCCCGCAAGGTCTGAACAACTTTTTTTTGAAAAAATCCCTAAGCCGCGCGGTCACAATTTCAGCAAAAATCTGACGTTCTGGAATTCGCTCAAAAATGGTGCCAAACTGTTGCAAACGATCCCCTGAAAGGTTTTTCGGTGGAAACAGATGGGTTTTTATCATAAAAGCAGAATTAGCCCGCAAGGTCTGAACAACTTTTTTTTGAAAAAATCCCTAAGCCGCGCGGTCACAATTTCAGCAAAAATCTGACGTTCTGGAATTCACTCAAAAATGGTGCCAAACTGTTGCAAACGATCCCCTGAAAGGTTTTCCGGTGGAAACAGATGGGTTTTTATCATAAAAACAGAATTAGCCCGCAAGGTCTGAACAATTTTTTTTGAAAAAATCCCTAAGCCGCGCGGTCACAATTTCAGCAAAAATCTGACGTTCTGGAATTCACTCAAAAATGGTGCCAAACTGTTGCAAACTATCCCCTGAAAGTTTTTTCGATGGAAACAGATGGGTTTTTATCAATGAAAAAGAATTTTCACGCAAGGTCTGAACAACTTTTTTTTAAAAAAATCCCTAAGCCGCGCGGTCACAATTTCAGCAAAAATCTGACGTTCTGGAATTCACTCAAAAATGGTGCCAAACTGTTGTAAACGATCCCCTGAAAGGTTTTTCGGTGGAAACAGATGGGTTTTTATCATTGAAAAAGAATTTTCATGCAAGGTCTGAACAACTTTTTTTTGAAAAAATCCCTAAGCCGCGCGGTCACAATTTCAGCAAAAATCTGACGTTCTGGAATTCACTCAAAAATGGTGCCAAACTGTTGCAAAGGATCCCCTGAAAGGTTTTTCGGTGGAAAAAGATGGGTTTTTATCATAAAAACAGAATTAGCCCGCAAGGTCTGAACAACTTTTTTTAGAAAAAATCCCTAAGCCGCGCGGTCACAATTTCAGCAAAAATCTGACGTTCTGGAATTCACTCAAAAATGGTGCCAAACTGTTGCAAACGATCCCCTGAAAGGTTTTTCGGTGGAAAAAGATGGGTTTTTATCATAAAAACAGAATTAGCCCGCAAGGTCTGAACAACTTTTTTTAGAAAAAATCCCTAAGCCGCGCGGTCACAATTTCAGCAAAAATCTGACGTTCTGGAATTCACTCAAAAATGGTGCAAACTGTTGCAAACGATCCCCTGAAAGGTTTTTCGGTGGAAACAGATGGGTTTTTATCATTGAAAAAGAATTTTCATGCAAGGTCTGAACAACTTTTTTTTGAAAAAATCCCTAAGCCGCGCGGTCACAATTTCAGCAAAAATCTGACGTTCTGGAATTCACTCAAAAATGGTGCCAAACTGTTGCAAACGATCCCCTGAAAGGTTTTTTTGGTGGAAACAGATGGGTTTTTATCACTGAAAAAGAATTTTCACGCAAGGTCTGAACAACTTTTTTTTGAAAAAATCCCTAAGCCGCGCGGTCACAATTTCAGCAAAAATCTGACGTTCTGGAATTCAGTCAAAAATGGTGCCAAACTGTTGCAAACGATCCCCTGAAAGGTTTTTCGGTGGAAACAGATGGGTTTTTATCATTGAAAAAGAATTTTCACGCAAGGTCTGAACAATTTTTTTTGAAAAAATCCCTAAGCCGCGCGGTCACAATTTCAGCAAAAATCTGACGTTCTGGAATTCACTCAAAAATGGTGCCAAACTGTTGCAAACGATCCCCTGAAAGGTTTTTCGGTGGAAAAAGATGGGTTTTTATCATAAAAACAGAATTAGCCCGCAAGGTCTGAACAACTTTTTTTAGAAAAAATCCCTAAGCCGCGCGGTCACAATTTCAGCAAAAATCTGACGTTCTGGAATTCACTCAAAAATGGTGCCAAACTGTTGCAAACGATCCCCTGAAAGGTTTTTCGGTGGAAAAAGATAGGTTTTTATCATAAAAACAGAATTAGCCCGCAAGGTCTGAACAACTTTTTTTAGAAAAAATCCCTAAGCCGCGCGGTCACAATTTCAGCAAAAATCTGACGTTCTGGAATTCACTCAAAAATGGTGCCAAACTGTTGCAAACGATCCCCTGAAAGGTTTTTCGGTGGAAACAGATGGGTTTTTATCATTGAAAAAGAATTTTCACGCAAGGTCTGAACAACTTTTTTTTGAAAAAATCCCTAAGCCGCGCGGTCACAATTTCAGCAAAAATCTGACGTTCTGGAATTCACTCAAAAATGGTGCCAAACTGTTGCAAACGATCCCCTGAAAGGTTTTTCGGTGGAAACAGATGTGTTTTTATCATTGAAAAAGAATTTTCATGCAAGGTCTGAACAACTCTTTTTTGAAAAAATCCCTAAGCCGCGCGGTCACAATTTCAGCAAAAATCTGACGTTCTGGAGTTCACTCAAAAATGGTGCCAAACTGTTGCAAACGATCCCCTGAAAGGTTTTCCGGTGGAAACAAATGGGTTTTTATCATAAAAACAGAATTAGCCCGCAAGGTCTGAACAATTTTTTTTAAAATAATCCCTAAGCCGCGTGGTCACAATTTCAGCAAAAATCTGACGTTCTGGAATTCATTCAAAAATGGTGCCAAACTGTTGCAAAGGATCCCCTGAAAGGTTTTTCGGTGGAAAAAGATGGGTTTTTATCATAAAAACAGAATTAGCCCGCAAGGTCTGAACAACTTTTTTTAGAAAAAATCCCTAAGCCGCGCGGTCACAATTTCAGCAAAAATCTGACGTTCTGGAATTCACTCAAAAATGGTGCCAAACTGTTGCAAACGATCCCCTGAAACGTTTTTCGGTGGGAAAAGATGGGTTTTTATCATAAAAACAGAATTAGCCCGCAAGGTCTGAACAACTTTTTTTTGAAAAAATCCCTAAGCCGCGCGGTCACAATTTCAGCAAAAATCTGACGTTCTGGAATTCACTCAAAAATGGTGCCAAACTGTTGCAAACTATCCCCTGAAAGGTTTTTCGGTGGAAACAGATGGGTTTTTATCATTGAAAAAGAATTTTCACGCAAGGTCTGAACAACTTTTTTTTGAAAAAATCCCTAAGCCGCGCGGTCACAATTTCAGCAAAAATCTGACGTTCTGGAATTCACTCAAAAATGGTGCCAAACTGTTGCAAACGATGACCTGAAAGGTTTTTCGGTGGAAACAGATGCGTTTTTATCATTGAAAAAGAATTTTCATGCAAGGTCTGAACAACGTTTTTTTGAAAAAATCCCTAAGCCGCGCGGTCACAATTTCAGCAAAAATCTGACGTTCTGGAATTCACTCAAAAATGGTGCCAAACTGTTGCAAACGATCCCCTGAAAGGTTTTTTGGTGGAAACAGATGGGTTTTTATCATTGAAAAAGAATTTTCACGCAAGGTCTGAACAACTTTTTTTGAAAAAATACCTAAGCCGCGCGGTCACAATTTCAGCAAAAATCTGACGTTCTGGAATTCACTCAAAAATGGTGCCAAACTGTTGCAAACGATCCCCTGAAAGGTTTTTCGGTGGAAACAGATGGGTTTTTATCATTGAAAAAGAATTTTCACGCAAGGTCTGAACAACTTTTTTTTAAAAAAATCCCTAAGCCGCGCGGTCACAATTTCAGCAAAAATCTGACGTTCTGGAATTCACTCAAAAATGGTGCCAAACTGTTGTAAACGATCCCCTGAAAGGTTTTTCGGTGGAAACAGATGGGTTTTTATCATTGAAAAAGAATTTTCATGCAAGGTCTGAACAACTTTTTTTTGAAAAAATCCCTAAGCCGCGCGGTCACAATTTCAGCAAAAATCTGACGTTCTGGAATTCACTCAAAAATGGTGCCAAACTGTTGCAAAGGATCCCCTGAAAGGTTTTTCGGTGGAAAAAGATGGGTTTTTATCATAAAAACAGAATTAGCCCGCAAGGTCTGAACAACTTTTTTTAGAAAAAATCCCTAAGCCGCGCGGTCACAATTTCAGCAAAAATCTGACGTTCTGGAATTCACTCAAAAATGGTGCCAAACTGTTGCAAACGATCCCCTGAAAGGTTTTCCGGTGGAAACAGATGGGTTTTTATCATAAAAACAGAATTAGCCCGCAAGGTCTGAACAATTTTTTTTGAAAAAATCCCTAAGCCGCGCGGTCACAATTTCAGCAAAAATCTGACGTTCTGGAATTCACTCAAAAATGGTGCCAAACTGTTGCAAACTATCCCCTGAAAGTTTTTTCGATGGAAACAGATGGGTTTTTATCAATGAAAAAGAATTTTCACGCAAGGTCTGAACAACTTTTTTTTTAAAAAATCCCTAAGCCGCGCGGTCACAATTTCAGCAAAAATCTGACGTTCTGGAATTCACTCAAAAATGGTGCCAAACTGTTGTAAACGATCCCCTGAAAGGTTTTTCGGTGGAAACAGATGGGTTTTTATCATTGAAAAAGAATTTTCATGCAAGGTCTGAACAACTTTTTTTTGAAAAAATCCCTAAGCCGCGCGGTCACAATTTCAGCAAAAATCTGACGTTCTGGAATTCACTCAAAAATGGTGCCAAACTGTTGCAAAGGATCCCCTGAAAGGTTTTTCGGTGGAAAAAGATGGGTTTTTATCATAAAAACAGAATTAGCCCGCAAGGTCTGAACAACTTTTTTTAGAAAAAATCCCTAAGCCGCGCGGTCACAATTTCAGCAAAAATCTGACGTTCTGGAATTCACTCAAAAATGGTGCCAAACTGTTGCAAACGATCCCCTGAAAGGTTTTTCGGTGGAAAAAGATGGGTTTTTATCATAAAAACAGAATTAGCCCGCAAGGTCTGAACAACTTTTTTTAGAAAAAATCCCTAAGCCGCGCGGTCACAATTTCAGCAAAAATCTGACGTTCTGGAATTCACTCAAAAATGGTGCAAACTGTTGCAAACGATCCCCTGAAAGGTTTTTCGGTGGAAACAGATGGGTTTTTATCATTGAAAAAGAATTTTCATGCAAGGTCTGAACAACTTTTTTTTGAAAAAATCCCTAAGCCGCGCGGTCACAATTTCAGCAAAAATCTGACGTTCTGGAATTCACTCAAAAATGGTGCCAAACTGTTGCAAACGATCCCCTGAAAGGTTTTTTTGGTGGAAACAGATGGGTTTTTATCACTGAAAAAGAATTTTCACGCAAGGTCTGAACAACTTTTTTTTGAAAAAATCCCTAAGCCGCGCGGTCACAATTTCAGCAAAAATCTGACGTTCTGGAATTCAGTCAAAAATGGTGCCAAACTGTTGCAAACGATCCCCTGAAAGGTTTTTCGGTGGAAACAGATGGGTTTTTATCATTGAAAAAGAATTTTCACGCAAGGTCTGAACAATTTTTTTTGAAAAAATCCCTAAGCCGCGCGGTCACAATTTCAGCAAAAATCTGACGTTCTGGAATTCACTCAAAAATGGTGCCAAACTGTTGCAAACGATCCCCTGAAAGGTTTTTCGGTGGAAAAAGATGGGTTTTTATCATAAAAACAGAATTAGCCCGCAAGGTCTGAACAACTTTTTTTAGAAAAAATCCCTAAGCCGCGCGGTCACAATTTCAGCAAAAATCTGACGTTCTGGAATTCACTCAAAAATGGTGCCAAACTGTTGCAAACGATCCCCTGAAAGGTTTTTCGGTGGAAAAAGATAGGTTTTTATCATAAAAACAGAATTAGCCCGCAAGGTCTGAACAACTTTTTTTAGAAAAAATCCCTAAGCCGCGCGGTCACAATTTCAGCAAAAATCTGACGTTCTGGAATTCACTCAAAAATGGTGCCAAACTGTTGCAAACGATCCCCTGAAAGGTTTTTCGGTGGAAACAGATGTGTTTTTATCATTGAAAAAGAATTTTCATGCAAGGTCTGAACAACTCTTTTTTGAAAAAATCCCTAAGCCGCGCGGTCACAATTTCAGCAAAAATCTGACGTTCTGGAATTCACTCAAAAATGGTGCCAAACTGTTGCAAACGATCCCCTGAAAGGTTTTCCGGTGGAAACAAATGGGTTTTTATCATAAAAACAGAATTAGCCCGCAAGGTCTGAACAATTTTTTTTAAAATAATCCCTAAGCCGCGTGGTCACAATTTCAGCAAAAATCTGACGTTCTGGAATTCACTCAAAAATGGTGCCAAACTGTTGCAAACTATCCCCTGAAAGTTTTTTCGGTGGAAACAGATGGGTTTTTATCAATGAAAAAGAATTTTCACGCAAGGTCTGAACAACTTTTTTTTGAAAAAATCCCTAAGCCGCGCGGTCACAATTTCAGCAAAAATCTGACGTTCTGGAATTCACTCAAAAATGGTGCCAAACTGTTGTAAACGATCCCCTGAAAGGTTTTTCGGTGGAAAAAGATGGGTTTTTATCATAAAAACAGAATTAGCCCGCAAGGTCTGAACAACTTTTTTTAGAAAAAATCCCTAAGCCGCGCGGTCACAATTTCAGCAAAAATCTGACGTTCTGGAATTCACTCAAAAATGGTGCCAAACTGTTGCAAACTATCCCCTGAAAGGTTTTTCGGTGGAAACAGATGCGTTTTTATCATTGAAAAAGAATTTTCATGCAAGGTCTGAACAACTTTTTTTTGAAAAAATCCCTAAGCCGCGCGGTCACAATTTCAGCAAAAATCTGACGTTCTGGAATTCACTCAAAAATGGTGCCAAACTGTTGCAAACGATCCCCTGAAAGGTTTTTCGGTGGAAACAGATGGGTTTTTATCATTGAAAAAGAATTTTCACGCAAGGTCTGAACAATATTTTTTGAAAAAATCCCTAAGCCGCGCGGTCACAATTTCAGCAAAAATCTGACGTTCTGGAATTCATTCAAAAATGGTGCCAAACTGTTGCAAAGGATCCCCTGAAAGGTTTTTCGGTGGAAAAAGATGGGTTTTTATCATAAAAACAGAATTAGCCCGCAAGGTCTGAACAACTTTTTTTAGAAAAAATTCCTAAGCCGCGCGGTCACAATTTCAGCAAAAATCTGACGTTCTGGAATTCACTCAAAAATGGTGCCAAACTGTTGCAAACGATCCCCTGAAACGTTTTTCGGTGGGAAAAGATGGGTTTTTATCATAAAAACAGAATTAGCCCGCAAGGTCTGAACAACTTTTTTTTGAAAAAATCCCTAAGCCGCGCGGTCACAATTTCAGCAAAAATCTGACGTTCTGGAATTCACTCAAAAATGGTGCCAAACTGTTGCAAACTATCCCCTGAAAGGTTTTTCGGTGGAAACAGATGGGTTTTTATCATTGAAAAAGAATTTTCACGCAAGGTCTGAACAACTTTTTTTTGAAAAAATCCCTAAGCCGCGTGGTCACAATTTCAGCAAAAATCTGACGTTCTGGAATTCACTCAAAAATGGTGCCAAACTGTTGCAAACGATCCCCTGAAAGGTTTTTCGGTGGAAACAGATGCGTTTTTATCATTGAAAAAGAATTTTCATGCAAGGTCTGAACAACGTTTTTTTGAAAAAATCCCTAAGCCGCGCGGTCACAATTTCAGCAAAAATCTGACGTTCTGGAATTCACTCAAAAATGGTGCCAAACTGTTGCAAACGATCCCCTGAAAGGTTTTTTGGTGGAAACAGATGGGTTTTTATCATTGAAAAAGAATTTTCACGCAAGGTCTGAACAACTTTTTTTTGAAAAAATACCTAAGCCGCGCGGTCACAATTTCAGCAAAAATCTGACGTTCTGGAATTCACTCAAAAATGGTGCCAAACTGTTGCAAACGATCCCCTGAAAGGTTTTTCGGTGGAAACAGATGGGATTTTATCATTGAAAAAGAATTTTCACGCAAGGTCTGAACAATTTTTTCTGAAAAAATCCCTAAGCCGCGCGGTCACAATTTCAGCAAAAATCTGACGTTCTGGAATTCACTCAAAAATGGTGCCTAACTGTTGCAAACTATCCCCTGAAAGTTTTTTCGGTGGAAACAGATGGGTTTTTATCAATGAAAAAGAATTTTCACGCAAGGTCTGAACAACTTTTTTTTGAAAAAATCCCTAAGCCGCGCGGTCACAATTTCAGCAAAAATCTGACGTTCTGGAATTCACTCAAAAATGGTGCCAAACTGTTGCAAAGGATCCCCTGAAAGGTTTTTCGGTGGAAAAAGATGGGTTTTTATCATAAAAACAGAATTAGCCCGAAAGGTCTGAAGAACTTTTTTTAGAAAAAATCCCTAAGCCGCGCGGTCACAATTTCAGCAAAAATCTGACGTTCTGGAATTCACTCAAAAATGGTGCCAAACTGTTGCAAACGATCCCCTGAAAGGTTTTTCGGTGGAAAAAGATGGGTTTTTATCATAAAAACAGAATTAGCCCGCAAGGTCTGAACAACTTTTTTTAGAAAAAATCCCTAAGCCGCGCGGTCACAATTTCAGCAAAAATCTGACGTTCTGGAATTCACTCAAAAATGGTGCCAAACTGTTGCAAACGATCCCCTGAAAGGTTTTTCGGTGGAAAAAGATAGGTTTTTATCATAAAAACAGAATTAGCCCGCAAGGTCTGAACAACTTTTTTTAGAAAAAATCCCTAAGCCGCGCGGTCACAATTTCAGCAAAAATCTGACGTTCTGGAATTCACTCAAAAATGGTGCCAAACTGTTGCAAACGATCCCCTGAAAGGTTTTTCGGTGGAAACAGATGGGTTTTTATCATTGAAAAAGAATTTTCACGCAAGGTCTGAACAACTTTTTTTTGAAAAAATCCCTAAGCCGCGCGGTCACAATTTCAGCAAAAATCTGACGTTCTGGAATTCACTCAAAAATGGTGCCAAACTGTTGCAAACGATCCCCTGAAAGGTTTTTCGGTGGAAACAGATGTGTTTTTATCATTGAAAAAGAATTTTCATGCAAGGTCTGAACAACTCTTTTTTGAAAAAATCCCTAAGCCGCGCGGTCACAATTTCAGCAAAAATCTGACGTTCTGGAATTCACTCAAAAATGGTGCCAAACTGTTGCAAACGATCCCCTGAAAGGTTTTCCGGTGGAAACAAATGGGTTTTTATCATAAAAACAGAATTAGCCCGCAAGGTCTGAACAATTTTTTTTAAAATAATCCCTAAGCCGCGTGGTCACAATTTCAGCAAAAATCTGACGTTCTGGAATTCACTCAAAAATGGTGCCAAACTGTTGCAAACTATCCCCTGAAAGTTTTTTCGGTGGAAACAGATGGGTTTTTATCAATGAAAAAGAATTTTCACGCAAGGTCTGAACAACTTTTTTTTGAAAAAATCCCTAAGCCGCGCGGTCACAATTTCAGCAAAAATCTGACGTTCTGGAATTCACTCAAAAATGGTGCCAAACTGTTGTAAACGATCCCCTGAAAGGTTTTTCGGTGGAAACAGATGGGTTTTTATCATTGAAAAAGAATTTTCATGCAAGGTCTGAACAACTTTTTTTTGAAAAAATCCCTAAGCCGCGCGGTCACAATTTCAGGAAAAATCTGACGTTCTGGAATTCATTCAAAAATGGTGCCAAACTGTTGCAAAGGATCCCCTGAAAGGTTTTTCGGTGGAAAAAGATGGGTTTTTATCATAAAAACAGAATTAGCCCGCAAGGTCTGAACAACTTTTTTTAGAAAAAATCCCTAAGCCGCGCGGTCACAATTTCAGCAAAAATCTGACGTTCTGGAATTCACTCAAAAATGGTGCCAAACTGTTGCAAACGATCCCCTGAAACGTTTTTCGGTGGGAAAAGATGGGTTTTTATCATAAAAACAGAATTAGCCCGCAAGGTCTGAACAACTTTTTTTTGAAAAAATCCCTAAGCCGCGCGGTCACAATTTCAGCAAAAATCTGACGTTCTGGAATTCACTCAAAAATGGTGCCAAACTGTTGCAAACGATCCCCTGAAAGGTTTTTCGGTGGAAACAGATGTGTTTTTATCATTGAAAAAGAATTTTCATGCAAGGTCTGAACAACTCTTTTTTGAAAAAATCCCTAAGCCGCGCGGTCACAATTTCAGCAAAAATCTGACGTTCTGGAATTCACTCAAAAATGGTGCCAAACTGTTGCAAACGATCCCCTGAAAGGTTTTCCGGTGGAAACAAATGGGTTTTTATCATAAAAACAGAATTAGCCCGCAAGGTCTGAACAATTTTTTTTAAAATAATCCCTAAGCCGCGTGGTCACAATTTCAGCAAAAATCTGACGTTCTGGAATTCACTCAAAAATGGTGCCAAACTGTTGCAAACTATCCCCTGAAAGTTTTTTCGGTGGAAACAGATGGGTTTTTATCAATGAAAAAGAATTTTCACGCAAGGTCTGAACAACTTTTTTTTGAAAAAATCCCTAAGCCGCGCGGTCACAATTTCAGCAAAAATCTGACGTTCTGGAATTCACTCAAAAATGGTGCCAAACTGTTGTAAACGATCCCCTGAATGGTTTTTCGGTGGAAACAGATGGGTTTTTATCATTGAAAAAGAATTTTCATGCAAGGTCTGAACAACTTTTTTTTGAAAAAATCCCTAAGCCGCGCGGTCACAATTTCAGGAAAAATCTGACGTTCTGGAATTCATTCAAAAATGGTGCCAAACTGTTGCAAAGGATCCCCTGAAAGGTTTTTCGGTGGAAAAAGATGGGTTTTTATCATAAAAACAGAATTAGCCCGCAAGGTCTGAACAACTTTTTTTTAGAAAAAATCCCTAAGCCGCGCGGTCACAATTTCAGCAAAAATCTGACGTTCTGGAATTCACTCAAAAATGGTGCCAAACTGTTGCAAACGATCCCCTGAAACGTTTTTCGGTGGGAAAAGATGGGTTTTTATCATAAAAACAGAATTAGCCCGCAAGGTCTGAACAACTTTTTTTTGAAAAAATCCCTAAGCCGCGCGGTCACAATTTCAGCAAAAATCTGACGTTCTGGAATTCACTCAAAAATGGTGCCAAACTGTTGCAAACTATCCCCTGAAAGGTTTTTCGGTGGAAACAGATGCGTTTTTATCATTGAAAAAGAATTTTCATGCAAGGTCTGAACAACTTTTTTTTGAAAAAATCCCTAAGCCGCGCGGTCACAATTTCAGCAAAAATCTGACGTTCTGGAATTCACTCAAAAATGGTGCCAAACTGTTGCAAACGATCCCCTGAAAGGTTTTTCGGTGGAAACAGATGGGTTTTTATCATTGAAAAAGAATTTTCACGCAAGGTCTGAACAATATTTTTTGAAAAAATCCCTAAGCCGCGCGGTCACAATTTCAGCAAAAATCTGACGTTCTGGAATTCATTCAAAAATGGTGCCAAACTGTTGCAAAGGATCCCCTGAAAGGTTTTTCGGTGGAAAAAGATGGGTTTTTATCATAAAAACAGAATTAGCCCGCAAGGTCTGAACAACTTTTTTTAGAAAAAATTCCTAAGCCGCGCGGTCACAATTTCAGCAAAAATCTGACGTTCTGGAATTCACTCAAAAATGGTGCCAAACTGTTGCAAACGATCCCCTGAAACGTTTTTCGGTGGGAAAAGATGGGTTTTTATCATAAAAACAGAATTAGCCCGCAAGGTCTGAACAACTTTTTTTTGAAAAAATCCCTAAGCCGCGCGGTCACAATTTCAGCAAAAATCTGACGTTCTGGAATTCACTCAAAAATGGTGCCAAACTGTTGCAAACTATCCCCTGAAAGGTTTTTCGGTGGAAACAGATGGGTTTTTATCATTGAAAAAGAATTTTCACGCAAGGTCTGAACAACTTTTTTTTGAAAAAATCCCTAAGCCGCGCGGTCACAATTTCAGCAAAAATCTGACGTTCTGGAATTCACTCAAAAATGGTGCCAAACTGTTGCAAACGATCCCCTGAAAGGTTTTTCGGTGGAAACAGATGCGTTTTTATCATTGAAAAAGAATTTTCATGCAAGGTCTGAACAACGTTTTTTTGAAAAAATCCCTAAGCCGCGCGGTCACAATTTCAGCAAAAATCTGACGTTCTGGAATTCACTCAAAAATGGTGCCAAACTGTTGCAAACGATCCCCTGAAAGGTTTTTTGGTGGAAACAGATGGGTTTTTATCATTGAAAAAGAATTTTCACGTAAGGTCTGAACAACTTTTTTTTGAAAAAATACCTAAGCCGCGCGGTCACAATTTCAGCAAAAATCTGACGTTCTGGAATTCACTCAAAAATGGTGCCAAACTGTTGCAAACGATCCCCTGAAAGGTTTTTCGGTGGAAACAGATGGGATTTTATCATTGAAAAAGAATTTTCACGCAAGGTCTGAACAATTTTTTCTGAAAAAATCCCTAAGCCGCGCGGTCACAATTTCAGCAAAAATCTGACGTTCTGGAATTCACTCAAAAATGGTGCCTAACTGTTGCAAACTATCCCCTGAAAGTTTTTTCGGTGGAAACAGATGGGTTTTTATCAATGAAAAAGAATTTTCACGCAAGGTCTGAACAACTTTTTTTTGAAAAAATCCCTAAGCCGCGCGGTCACAATTTCAGCAAAAATCTGACGTTCTGGAATTCACTCAAAAATGGTGCCAAACTGTTGCAAAGGATCCCCTGAAAGGTTTTTCGGTGGAAAAAGATGGGTTTTTATCATAAAAACAGAATTAGCCCGCAAGGTCTGAACAACTTTTTTTAGAAAAAATCCCTAAGCCGCGCGGTCACAATTTCAGCAAAAATCTGACGTTCTGGAATTCACTCAAAAATGGTGCCAAACTGTTGCAAACGATCCCCTGAAAGGTTTTTCGGTGGAAAAAGATGGGTTTTTATCATAAAAACAGAATTAGCCCGCAAGGTCTGAACAACTTTTTTTAGAAAAAATCCCTAAGCCGCGCGGTCACAATTTCAGCAAAAATCTGACGTTCTGGAATTCACTCAAAAATGGTGCCAAACTGTTGCAAACGATCCCCTGAAAGGTTTTTCGGTGGAAAAAGATAGGTTTTTATCATAAAAACAGAATTAGCCCGCAAGGTCTGAACAACTTTTTTTAGAAAAAATCCCTAAGCCGCGCGGTCACAATTTCAGCAAAAATCTGACGTTCTGGAATTCACTCAAAAATGGTGCCAAACTGTTGCAAACGATCCCCTGAAAGGTTTTTCGGTGGAAACAGATGGGTTTTTATCATTGAAAAAGAATTTTCACGCAAGGTCTGAACAACTTTTTTTTGAAAAAATCCCTAAGCCGCGCGGTCACAATTTCAGCAAAAATCTGACGTTCTGGAATTCACTCAAAAATGGTGCCAAACTGTTGCAAACGATCCCCTGAAAGGTTTTTCGGTGGAAACAGATGTGTTTTTATCATTGAAAAAGAATTTTCATGCAAGGTCTGAACAACTCTTTTTTGAAAAAATCCCTAAGCCGCGCGGTCACAATTTCAGCAAAAATCTGACGTTCTGGAATTCACTCAAAAATGGTGCCAAACTGTTGCAAACGATCCCCTGAAAGGTTTTCCGGTGGAAACAAATGGGTTTTTATCATAAAAACAGAATTAGCCCGCAAGGTCTGAACAATTTTTTTTAAAATAATCCCTAAGCCGCGTGGTCACAATTTCAGCAAAAATCTGACGTTCTGGAATTCACTCAAAAATGGTGCCAAACTGTTGCAAACTATCCCCTGAAAGTTTTTTCGGTGGAAACAGATGGGTTTTTATCAATGAAAAAGAATTTTCACGCAAGGTCTGAACAACTTTTTTTTGAAAAAATCCCTAAGCCGCGCGGTCACAATTTCAGCAAAAATCTGACGTTCTGGAATTCACTCAAAAATGGTGCCAAACTGTTGTAAACGATCCCCTGAAAGGTTTTTCGGTGGAAACAGATGGGTTTTTATCATTGAAAAAGAATTTTCATGCAAGGTCTGAACAACTTTTTTTTGAAAAAATCCCTAAGCCGCGCGGTCACAATTTCAGGAAAAATCTGACGTTCTGGAATTCATTCAAAAATGGTGCCAAACTGTTGCAAAGGATCCCCTGAAAGGTTTTTCGGTGGAAAAAGATGGGTTTTTATCATAAAAACAGAATTAGCCCGCAAGGTCTGAACAACTTTTTTTAGAAAAAATCCCTAAGCCGCGCGGTCACAATTTCAGCAAAAATCTGACGTTCTGGAATTCACTCAAAAATGGTGCCAAACTGTTGCAAACGATCCCCTGAAACGTTTTTCGGTGGGAAAAGATGGGTTTTTATCATAAAAACAGAATTAGCCCGCAAGGTCTGAACAACTTTTTTTTGAAAAAATCCCTAAGCCGCGCGGTCACAATTTCAGCAAAAATCTGACGTTCTGGAATTCACTCAAAAATGGTGCCAAACTGTTGCAAACGATCCCCTGAAAGGTTTTTCGGTGGAAACAGATGGGTTTTTATCATTGAAAAAGAATTTTCATGCAAGGTCTGAACAACTTTTTTTTGAAAAAATCCCTAAGCCGCGCGGTCACAATTTCAGCAAAAATCTGACGTTCTGGAATTCACTCAAAAATGGTGCCAAACTGTTGCAAACGATCCCCTGAAAGGTTTTTCGGTGGAAACAGATGGGTTTTTATCATTGACAAAGAATTTTTACGCAAGGTCTGAACAATTTTTTTTGAAAAAATCCCTAAGCCGCGCGGTCACAATTTCAGCAAAAATCTGACGTTCTGGAATTCATTCAAAAATGGTGCCAAACTGTTGCAAAGGATCCCCTGAAAGGTTTTTCGGTGGAAAAAGATGGGTTTTTATCATAAAAACAGAATTAGCCCGCAAGGTCTGAACAACTTTTTTTAGAAAAAATCCCTAAGCCGCGCGGTCACAATTTCAGCAAAAATCTGACGTTCTGGAATTCACTCAAAAATGGTGCCAAACTGTTGCAAACTATCCCCTGAAAGGTTTTTCGGTGGAAACAGATGGGTTTTTATCATTGAAAAAGAATTTTCACGCAAGGTCTGAACAACTTTTTTTTGAAAAAATCCCTAAGCCGCGCGGTCACAATTTCAGCAAAAATCTGACGTTCTGGAATTCACTCAAAAATGGTGCCAAACTGTTGCAAACGATCCCCTGAAAGGTTTTTCGGTGGAAACAGATGCGTTTTTATCATTGAAAAAGAATTTTCATGCAAGGTCTGAACAACGTTTTTTTGAAAAAATCCCTAAGCCGCGCGGTCACAATTTCAGCAAAAATCTGACGTTCTGGAATTCACTCAAAAATGGTGCCAAACTGTTGCAAACGATCCCCTGAAAGGTTTTTTGGTGGAAACAGATGGGTTTTTATCATTGAAAAAGAATTTTCACGCAAGGTCTGAACAACTTTTTTTTGAAAAAATACCTAAGCCGCGCGGTCACAATTTCAGCAAAAATCTGACGTTCTGGAATTCACTCAAAAATGGTGCCAAACTGTTGCAAACGATCCCCTGAAAGGTTTTTCGGTGGAAACAGATGGGATTTTATCATTGAAAAAGAATTTTCACGCAAGGTCTGAACAATTTTTTCTGAAAAAATCCCTAAGCCGCGCGGTCACAATTTCAGCAAAAATCTGACGTTCTGGAATTCACTCAAAAATGGTGCCTAACTGTTGCAAACTATCCCCTGAAAGTTTTTTCGGTGGAAACAGATGGGTTTTTATCAATGAAAAAGAATTTTCACGCAAGGTCTGAACAACTTTTTTTTGAAAAAATCCCTAAGCCGCGCGGTCACAATTTCAGCAAAAATCTGACGTTCTGGAATTCACTCAAAAATGGTGCCAAACTGTTGCAAAGGATCCCCTGAAAGGTTTTTCGGTGGAAAAAGATGGGTTTTTATCATAAAAACAGAATTAGCCCGCAAGGTCTGAACAACTTTTTTTAGAAAAAATCCCTAAGCCGCGCGGTCACAATTTCAGCAAAAATCTGACGTTCTGGAATTCACTCAAAAATGGTGCCAAACTGTTGCAAACGATCCCCTGAAACGTTTTTCGGTGGAAAAAGATGGGTTTTTATCATAAAAACAGAATTAGCCCGCAAGGTCTGAACAACTTTTTTTTGAAAAAATCCCTAAGCCGCGCGGTCACAATTTCAGCAAAAATCTGACGTTCTGGAATTCGCTCAAAAATGGTGCCAAACTGTTGCAAACGATCCCCTGAAAGGTTTTTCGGTGGAAACAGATGGGTTTTTATCATAAAAGCAGAATTAGCCCGCAAGGTCTGAACAACTTTTTTTTGAAAAAATCCCTAAGCCGCGCGGTCACAATTTCAGCAAAAATCTGACGTTCTGGAATTCACTCAAAAATGGTGCCAAACTGTTGCAAACGATCCCCTGAAAGGTTTTCCGGTGGAAACAGATGGGTTTTTATCATAAAAACAGAATTAGCCCGCAAGGTCTGAACAATTTTTTTTGAAAAAATCCCTAAGCCGCGCGGTCACAATTTCAGCAAAAATCTGACGTTCTGGAATTCACTCAAAAATGGTGCCAAACTGTTGCAAACTATCCCCTGAAAGTTTTTTCGGTGGAAAGAGATGGGTTTTTATCAATGAAAAAGAATTTTCACGCAAGGTCTGAACAACTTTTTTTTAAAAAAAATCCCTAAGCCGCGCGGTCACAATTTCAGCAAAAATCTGACGTTCTGGAATTCACTCAAAAATGGTGCCAAACTGTTGTAAACGATCCCCTGAAAGGTTTTTCGGTGGAAACAGATGGGTTTTTATCATTGAAAAAGAATTTTCATGCAAGGTCTGAACAACTTTTTTTTGAAAAAATCCCTAAGCCGCGTGGTCACAATTTCAGCAAAAATCTGACGTTCTGGAATTCACTCAAAAATGGTGCCAAACTGTTGCAAAGGATCCCCTGAAAGGTTTTTCGGTGGAAAAAGATGGGTTTTTATCATAAAAACAGAATTAGCCCGCAAGGTCTGAACAACTTTTTTTAGAAAAAATCCCTAAGCCGCGCGGTCACAATTTCAGCAAAAATCTGACGTTCTGGAATTCACTCAAAAATGGTGCCAAACTGTTGCAAACGATCCCCTGAAAGGTTTTTCGGTGGAAAAAGATAGGTTTTTATCATAAAAACAGAATTAGCCCGCAAGGTCTGAACAACTTTTTTTAGAAAAAATCCCTAAGCCGCGCGGTCACAATTTCAGCAAAAATCTGACGTTCTGGAATTCACTCAAAAATGGTGCCAAACTGTTGCAAACGATCCCCTGAAAGGTTTTTCGGTGGAAACAGATGGGTTTTTATCATTGAAAAACAATTTTCACGCAAGGTCTGAACAACTTTTTTTTGAAAAAATCCCTAAGCCGCGCGGTCACAATTTCAGCAAAAATCTGACGTTCTGGAATTCACTCAAAAATGGTGCCAAACTGTTGCAAAGGATCCCCTGAAAGGTTTTTCGGTGGAAACAGATGTGTTTTTATCATTGAAAAAGAATTTTCATGCAAGGTCTGAACAACTCTTTTTTGAAAAAATCCCTAAGCCGCGCGGTCACAATTTCAGCAAAAATCTGACGTTCTGGAATTCACTCAAAAATGGTGCCAAACTGTTGCAAACGATCCCCTGAAAGGTTTTCCGGTGGAAACAAATGGGTTTTTATCATAAAAACAGAATTAGCCCGCAAGGTCTGAACAATTTTTTTTAAAATAATCCCTAAGCCGCGTGGTCACAATTTCAGCAAAAATCTGACGTTCTGGAATTCACTCAAAAATGGTGCCAAACTGTTGCAAACTATCCCCTGAAAGTTTTTTCGGTGGAAACAGATGGGTTTTTATCATAAAAACAGAATTAGCCCGCAAGGTCTGAGCAACTTTTTTTAGAAAAAATCCCTAAGCCGCGCGGTCACAATTTCAGCAAAAATCTGACGTTCTGGAATTCACTCAAAAATGGTGCCAAACTGTTGTAAACGATCCCCTGAAAGGTTTTTCGGTGGAAACAGATGGGTTTTTATCATTGAAAAAGAATTTTCATGCAAGGTCTGAACAACTTTTTTTTGAAAAAATCCCTAAGCCGCGCGGTCACAATTTCAGGAAAAATCTGACGTTCTGGAATTCATTCAAAAATGGTGCCAAACTGTTGCAAAGGATCCCCTGAAAGGTTTTTCGGTGGAAAAAGATGGGTTTTTATCATAAAAACAGAATTAGCCCGCAAGGTCTGAACAACTTTTTTTAGAAAAAATCCCTAAGCCGCGCGGTCACAATTTCAGCAAAAATCTGACGTTCTGGAATTCACTCAAAAATGGTGCCAAACTGTTGCAAACGATCCCCTGAAACGTTTTTCGGTGGGAAAAGATGGGTTTTTATCATAAAAACAGAATTAGCCCGCAAGGTCTGAACAACTTTTTTTTGAAAAAATCCCTAAGCCGCGCGGTCACAATTTCAGCAAAAATCTGACGTTCTGGAATTCACTCAAAAATGGTGCCAAACTGTTGCAAAGGATCCCCTGAAAGGTTTTTCGGTGGAAACAGATGCGTTTTTATCATTGAAAAAGAATTTTCATGCAAGGTCTGAACAACGTTTTTTTGAAAAAATCCCTAAGCCGCGCGGTCACAATTTCAGCAAAAATCTGACGTTCTGGAATTCACTCAAAAATGGTGCCAAACTGTTGCAAACGATCCCCTGAAAGGTTTTTCGGTGGAAACAGATGGGTTTTTATCATTGACAAAGAATTTTCACGCAAGGTCTGAACAATTTTTTTTGAAAAAATCCCTAAGCCGCGCGGTCACAATTTCAGCAAAAATCTGACGTTCTGGAATTCATTCAAAAATGGTGCCAAACTGTTGCAAAGGATCCCCTGAAAGGTTTTTCGGTGGAAAAAGATGGGTTTTTATCATAAAAACAGAATTAGCCCGCAAGGTCTGAACAACTTTTTTTAGAAAAAATCCCTAAGCCGCGCGGTCACAATTTCAGCAAAAATCTGACGTTCTGGAATTCACTCAAAAATGGTGCCAAACTGTTGCAAACGATCCCCTGAAACGTTTTTCGGTGGGAAAAGATGGGTTTTTATCATAAAAACAGAATTAGCCCGCAAGGTCTGAACAACTTTTTTTTGAAAAAATCCCTAAGCCGCGCGGTCACAATTTCAGCAAAAATCTGACGTTCTGGAATTCACTCAAAAATGGTGCCAAACTGTTGCAAACGATCCCCTGAAAGGTTTTCCGGTGGAAACAAATGGGTTTTTATCATAAAAACAGAATTAGCCCGCAAGGTCTGAACAATTTTTTTTAAAATAATCCCTAAGCCGCGTGGTCACAATTTCAGCAAAAATCTGACGTTCTGGAATTCACTCAAAAATGGTGCCAAACTGTTGCAAACTATCCCCTGAAAGTTTTTTCGGTGGAAACAGATGGGTTTTTATCAATGAAAAAGAATTTTCACGCAAGGTCTGAACAACTTTTTTTTGAAAAAATCCCTAAGCCGCGCGGTCACAATTTCAGCAAAAATCTGACGTTCTGGAATTCACTCAAAAATGGTGCCAAACTGTTGTAAACGATCCCCTGAAAGGTTTTTCGGTGGAAACAGATGGGTTTTTATCATTGAAAAAGAATTTTCATGCAAGGTCTGAACAACTTTTTTTTGAAAAAATCCCTAAGCCGCGCGGTCACAATTTCAGGAAAAATCTGACGTTCTGGAATTCATTCAAAAATGGTGCCAAACTGTTGCAAAGGATCCCCTGAAAGGTTTTTCGGTGGAAAAAGATGGGTTTTTATCATAAAAACAGAATTAGCCCGCAAGGTCTGAACAACTTTTTTTAGAAAAAATCCCTAAGCCGCGCGGTCACAATTTCAGCAAAAATCTGACGTTCTGGAATTCACTCAAAAATGGTGCCAAACTGTTGCAAACGATCCCCTGAAACGTTATTCGGTGGGAAAAGATGGGTTTTTATCATAAAAACAGAATTAGCCCGCAAGGTCTGAACAACTTTTTTTTGAAAAAATCCCTAAGCCGCGCGGTCACAATTTCAGCAAAAATCTGACGTTCTGGAATTCACTCAAAAATGGTGCCAAACTGTTGCAAACTATCCCCTGAAAGGTTTTTCGGTGGAAACAGATGCGTTTTTATCATTGAAAAAGAATTTTCATGCAAGGTCTGAACAACGTTTTTTTGAAAAAATCCCTAAGCCGCGCGGTCACAATTTCAGCAAAAATCTGACGTTCTGGAATTCACTCAAAAATGGTGCCAAACTGTTGCAAACGATCCCCTGAAAGGTTTTTCGGTGGAAACAGATGGGTTTTTATCATTGAAAAAGAATTTTCACGCAAGGTCTGAACAATTTTTTTTGAAAAAATCCCTAAGCCGCGCGGTCACAATTTCAGCAAAAATCTGACGTTCTGGAATTCACTCAAAAATGGTGCCAAACTGTTGCAAACGATGACCTGAAAGGTTTTTCGGTGGAAACAGATGCGTTTTTATCATTGAAAAAGAATTTTCATGCAAGGTCTGAACAACGTTTTTTTGAAAAAATCCCTAAGCCGCGCGGTCACAATTTCAGCAAAAATCTGATGTTCTGGAATTCACTCAAAAATGGTGCCAAACTGTTGCAAACGATCCCCTGAAAGGTTTTTTGGTGGAAACAGATGGGTTTTTATCATTGAAAAAGAATTTTCACGCAAGGTCTGAACAACTTTTTTTTGAAAAAATCCCTAAGCCGCGCGGTCACAATTTCAGCAAAAATCTGACGTTCTGGAATTCACTCAAAAATGGTGCCAAACTGTTGCAAACGATCCCCTGAAAGGTTTTTTGGTGGAAACAGATGGGTTTTTATCATTGAAAAAGAATTTTCACGCAAGGTCTGAACAACTTTTTTTTGAAAAAATCCCTAAGCCGCGCGGTCACAATTTCAGCAAAAATCTGACGTTCTGGAATTCACTCAAAAATGGTGCCAAACTTTTGCAAACGATGACCTGAAAGGTTTTTCGGTGGAAAAAGATGGGTTTTTATCATAAAAACAGAATTAGCCCGCAAGGTCTGAACAACTTTTTTTAGAAAAAATCCCTAAGCGGTCACAATTTCAGCAAAAATCTGACGTTCTGGAATTCACTCAAAAATGGTGCCAAACTGTTGCAAACGATCCCCTGAAAGGTTTTTCGGTGGAAAAAGATGGGTTTTTATCATAAAAACAGAATTAGCCCGCAAGGTCTGAACAACTTTTTTTTGAAAAAATCCCTAAGCCGCGCGGTCACAATTTCAGCAAAAATCTGACGTTCTGGAATTCACTCAAAAATGGTGCCAAACTGTTGCAAAGGATCCCCTGAAAGGTTTTTCGGTGGAAAAAGATGGGTTTTTATCATAAAAACAGAATTAGCCCGCAAGGTCTGAACAACTTTTTTTAGAAAAAATCCCTAAGCCGCGCGGTCACAATTTCAGCAAAAATCTGACGTTCTGGAATTCACTCAAAAATGGTGACAAACTGTTGCAAACGATCCCCTGAAAGGTTTTTCGGTGGAAAAAGATGGGTTTTTATCATAAAAACAGAATTAGCCCGCAAGGTCTGAACAACTTTTTTTTGAAAAAATCCCTAAGCCGCGCGGTCACAATTTCAGCAAAAATCTGACGTTCTGGAATTCGCTCAAAAATGGTGCCAAACTGTTGCAAACGATCCCCTGAAAGGTTTTTCGGTGGAAACAGATGGGTTTTTATCATAAAAGCAGAATTAGCCCGCAAGGTCTGAACAACTTTTTTTTGAAAAAATCCCTAAGCCGCGCGGTCACAATTTCAGCAAAAATCTGACGTTCTGGAATTCACTCAAAAATGGTGCCAAACTGTTGCAAACGATCCCCTGAAAGGTTTTCCGGTGGAAACAGATGGGTTTTTATCATAAAAACAGAATTAGCCCGCAAGGTCTGAACAATTTTTTTTGAAAAAATCCCTAAGCCGCGCGGTCACAATTTCAGCAAAAATCTGATGTTCTGGAATTCACTCAAAAATGGTGCCAAACTGTTGCAAACTATCCCCTGAAAGTTTTTTCGGTGGAAACAGATGTGTTTTTATCAATGAAAAAGAATTTTCACGCAAGGTCTGAACAACTTTTTTTTAAAAAAATCCCTAAGCCGCGCGGTCACAATTTCAGCAAAAATCTGACGTTCTGGAATTCACTCAAAAATGGTGCCAAACTGTTGTAAACGATCCCCTGAAAGGTTTTTCAGTGGAAACAGATGGGTTTTTATCATTGAAAAAGAATTTTCATGCAAGGTCTGAACAACTTTTTTTTGAAAAAATCCCTAAGCCGCGCGGTCACAATTTCAGCAAAAATCTGACGTTCTGGAATTCACTCAAAAATGGTGCCAAACTGTTGCAAAGGATCCCCTGAAAGGTTTTTCGGTGGAAAAGGATGGGTTTTTATCATAAAAACAGAATTAGCCCGCAAGGTCTGAACAACTTTTTTTAGAAAAAATCCCTAAGCCGCGCGGTCACAATTTCAGCAAAAATCTGACGTTCTGGAATTCACTCAAAAATGGTGCCAAACTGTTGCAAACGATCCCCTGAAAGGTTTTTCGGTGGAAAAAGATGGGTTTTTATCATAAAAACAGAATTAGCCCGCAAGGTCTGAACAACTTTTTTTTGAAAAAATCCCTAAGCCGCGCGGTCACAATTTCAGCAAAAATCTGACGTTCTGGAATTCACTCAAAAATGGTGCCAAACTGTTGCAAACGATCCCCTGAAAGGTTTTTCGGTGGAAACAGATGGGTTTTTATCATTGAAAAAGAATTTTCACG
Source organism: Podarcis bocagei (assembly GCF_964188305.1). Lineage (NCBI taxonomy): Eukaryota > Metazoa > Chordata > Lepidosauria > Squamata > Lacertidae > Podarcis > Podarcis bocagei. The sequence goes on from NW_027670318.1 coordinate 262,130, forward strand.
CAAGGTCTGAACAACTTTTTTTTGAAAAAATCCCTAAGCCGCGCGGTCACAATTTCAGCAAAAATCTGACGTTCTGGAATTCACTCAAAAATGGTGCCAAACTGTTGCAAACGATGACCTGAAAGGTTTTTCGGTGGAAAAAGATGGGTTTTTATCATAAAAACAGCATTAGCCCGCAAGGTCTGAACAACTTTTTTTTGAAAAAATCCCTAAGCCGCGCGGTCACAATTTCAGCAAAAATCTGACGTTCTGGAATTCACTCAAAAATGGTGCCAAACTGTTGCAAACGATCCCCTAAAAGGTTTTTCGGTGGAAAAAGATGGGTTTTCATCATAAAAACAGAATTAGCCCGCAAGGTCTGAACAAGTTTTTTTTGAAAAAATCCCTAAGCCGCGCGGTCACAATTTCAGCAAAAATCTGACGTTCTGGAATTCACTCAAAAATGGTGCCAAACTGTTGCAAACGATCCCCTGAAAGGTTTTTCGGTGGAAACAGATGGGTTTTTATCATTGAAAAAGAATTTTCATGCAAGGTCTGAACAACTTTTTTTTGAAAAAATCCCTAAGCCGCGCGGTCACAATTTCAGCAAAAATCTGACGTTCTGGAATTCACTCAAAAATGGTGCCAAACTGTTGCAAACGATCCCCTGAAAGGTTTTTCGGTGGAAACAGATGGGTTTTTATCATTGAAAAAGAATTTTCACGCAAGGTCTGAACAACTTTTTTTTGAAAAAATCCCTAAGCCGCGCGGTCACAATTTCAGCAAAAATCTGACGTTCTGGAATTCACTCAAAAATGGTGCCAAACTGTTGCAAACGATGACCTGAAAGGTTTTTCGGTGGAAACAGATGGGTTTTTATCATAAAAACAGCATTAGCCCACAAGGTCTGAACAACTTTTTTTTGAAAAAATCCCTAAGCCGCGCGGTCACAATTTCAGCAAAAATCTGACGTTCTGGAATTCACTCAAAAATGGTGCCAAACTGTTGCAAACGATCCCCTGAAAGGTTTTTCGGTGGAAACAGATGGGTTTTTATCATTGAAAAAGAATTTTCACGCAAGGTCTGAACAACTTTTTTTTGAAAAAATCCCTAAGCCGCGCGGTCACAATTTCAGCAAAAATCTGACGTTCTGGAATTCACTCAAAAATGGTGCCAAACTGTTGCAAACGATCCCCTGAAAGGTTTTTCGGTGGAAACAGATGGGTTTTTATCATTGAAAAAGAATTTTCACGCAAGGTCTGAACAACTTTTTTTTGAAAAAATCCCTAAGCCGCGCGGTCACAATTTCAGCAAAAATCTGACGTTCTGGAATTCACTTAAAAATGGTGCCAAACTGTTGCAAAGGATCCCCTGAAAGGTTTTTCGGTGGAAAAAGATGGGTTTTTATCATAAAAACAGAATTAGCCCGCAAGGTCTGAACAACTTTTTTTTGAAAAAATCCCTAAGCCGCGCGGTCACAATTTCAGCAAAAATCTGACGTTCTGGAATTCACTCAAAAATGGTGCCAAACTGTTGCAAACGATCCCCTGAAAGGTTTTTCGGTGGAAACAGATGGGTTTTTATCATTGAAAAAGAATTTTCATGCAAGGTCTGAACAACTTTTTTTTGAAAAGATCCCTAAGCCGCGCGGTCACAATTTCAGCAAAAATCTGACGTTCTGGAATTCACTCAAAAATGGTGCCAAACTGTTGCAAACGATCCCCTAAAAGGTTTTTCGGTGGAAACAGATGGGTTTTTATCAATGAAAAAGAATTTTCACGCAAGGTCTGAACAACTTTTTTTTGAAAAAATCCCTAAGCCGCGCGGTCACAATTTCAGCAAAAATCTGACGTTCTGGAATTCACTCAAAAATGGTGCCAAACTGTTGCAAACGATCCCCTGAAAGGTTTTTCGGTGGAAACAGATGGGTTTTTATCATTGAAAAAGAATTTTCATGCAAGGTCTGAACAACTTTTTTTTGAAAAAATCCCTAAGCCGCGCGGTCACAATTTCAGCAAAAATCTGACGTTCTGGAATTCACTCAAAAATGGTGCCAAACTGTTGCAAACGATCCCCTAAAAGGTTTTTCGGTGGAAAAGGATGGGTTTTCATCATAAAAACAGAATTAGCCCGCAAGGTCTGAACAAGTTTTTTTTGAAAAAATCCCTAAGCCGCGCGGTCACAATTTCAGCAAAAATCTGACGTTCTGGAATTCACTCAAAAATGGTGCCAAACTGTTGCAAACGATCCCCTGAAAGGTTTTTCGGTGGAAACAGATGGGTTTTTATCATTGAAAAAGAATTTTCACGCAAGGTCTGAACAACTTTTTTTTGAAAAAATCCCTAAGCCGCGCGGTCACAATTTCAGCAAAAATCTGACGTTCTGGAATTCACTCAAAAATGGTGCCAAACTGTTGCAAACGATCCCCTGAAAGGTTTTTCGGTGGAAACAGATGGGTTTTTATCATTGAAAAAGAATTTTCACGCAAGGTCTGAACAACTTTTTTTTGAAAAAATCCCTAAGCCGCGCGGTCACAATTTCAGCAAAAATCTGACGTTCTGGAATTCACTTAAAAATGGTGCCAAACTGTTGCAAAGGATCCCCTGAAAGGTTTTTCGGTGGAAACAGATGGGTTTTTATCATTGAAAAAGAATTTTCATGCAAGGTCTGAACAACTTTTTTTTGAAAAAATCCCTAAGCCGCGCGGTCACAATTTCAGCAAAAATCTGACGTTCTGGAATTCACTCAAAAATGGTGCCAAACTGTTGCAAACGATCCCCTGAAAGGTTTTTCGGTGGAAACAGATGGGTTTTTATCATTGAAAAAGAATTTTCACGCAAGGTCTGAACAACTTTTTTTTGAAAAAATCCCTAAGCCGCGCGGTCACAATTTCAGCAAAAATCTGACGTTCTGGAATTCACTCAAAAATGGTGCCAAACTGTTGCAAACGATGACCTGAAAGGTTTTTCGGTGGAAACAGATGGGTTTTTATCATAAAAACAGCATTAGCCCACAAGGTCTGAACAACTTTTTTTTGAAAAAATCCCTAAGCCGCGCGGTCACAATTTCAGCAAAAATCTGACGTTCTGGAATTCACTAAAAAATGGTGCCAAACTGTTGCAAACGATCCCCTGAAAGGTTTTTCGGTGGAAACAGATGGGTTTTTATCATTGAAAAAGAATTTTCACGCAAGGTCTGAACAACTTTTTTTTGAAAAAATCCCTAAGCCGCGCGGTCACAATTTCAGCAAAAATCTGACGTTCTGGAATTCACTCAAAAATGGTGCCAAACTGTTGCAAACGATCCCCTGAAAGGTTTTTCGGTGGAAACAGATGGGTTTTTATCATTGAAAAAGAATTTTCACGCAAGGTCTGAACAACTTTTTTTTGAAAAAATCCCTAAGCCGCGCGGTCACAATTTCAGCAAAAATCTGACGTTCTGGAATTCACTTAAAAATGGTGCCAAACTGTTGCAAAGGATCCCCTGAAAGGTTTTTCGGTGGAAAAAGATGGGTTTTTATCATAAAAACAGAATTAGCCCGCAAGGTCTGAACAACTTTTTTTTGAAAAAATCCCTAAGCCGCGCGGTCACAATTTCAGCAAAAATCTGACGTTCTGGAATTCACTCAAAAATGGTGCCAAACTGTTGCAAACGATCCCCTGAAAGGTTTTTCGGTGGAAACAGATGGGTTTTTATCATTGAAAAAGAATTTTCATGCAAGGTCTGAACAACTTTTTTTTGAAAAAATCCCTAAGCCGCGCGGTCACAATTTCAGCAAAAATCTGACGTTCTGGAATTCACTCAAAAATGGTGCCAAACTGTTGCAAACGATCCCCTAAAAGGTTTTTCGGTGGAAACAGATGGGTTTTTATCAATGAAAAAGAATTTTCACGCAAGGTCTGAACAACTTTTTTTTGAAAAAATCCCTAAGCCGCGCGGTCACAATTTCAGCAAAAATCTGACGTTCTGGAATTCACTCAAAAATGGTGCCAAACTGTTGCAAACGATCCCCTGAAAGGTTTTTCGGTGGAAACAGATGGGTTTTTATCATTGAAAAAGAATTTTCATGCAAGGTCTGAACAACTTTTTTTTGAAAAAATCCCTAAGCCGCGCGGTCACAATTTCAGCAAAAATCTGACGTTCTGGAATTCACTCAAAAATGGTGCCAAACTGTTGCAAACGATCCCCTAAAAGGTTTTTCGGTGGAAAAGGATGGGTTTTTATCATAAAAACAGAATTAGCCCGCAAGGTCTGAACAAGTTTTTTTTGAAAAAATCCCTAAGCCGCGCGGTCACAATTTCAGCAAAAATCTGACGTTCTGGAATTCACTCAAAAATGGTGCCAAACTGTTGCAAACGATCCCCTGAAAGGTTTTTCGGTGGAAACAGATGGGTTTTTATCATTGAAAAAGAATTTTCACGCAAGGTCTGAACAACTTTTTTTTGAAAAAATCCCTAAGCCGCGCGGTCACAATTTCAGCAAAAATCTGACGTTCTGGAATTCACTCAAAAATGGTGCCAAACTGTTGCAAACGATCCCCTGAAAGGTTTTTCGGTGGAAACAGATGGGTTTTTATCATTGAAAAAGAATTTTCACGCAAGGTCTGAACAACTTTCTTTTGAAAAAATCCCTAAGCCGCGCGGTCACAATTTCAGCAAAAATCTGACGTTCTGGAATTCACTTAAAAATGGTGCCAAACTGTTGCAAAGGATCCCCTGAAAGGTTTTTCGGTGGAAAAAGATGGGTTTTTATCATAAAAACAGAATTAGCCCGCAAGGTCTGAACAACTTTTTTTTGAAAAAATCCCTAAGCCGCGCGGTCACAATTTCAGCAAAAATCTGACGTTCTGGAATTCACTCAAAAATGGTGCCAAACTGTTGCAAACGATCCCCTGAAAGGTTTTTCGGTGGAAACAGATGGGGTTTTATCATTGAAAAAGAATTTTCATGCAAGGTCTGAACAACTTTTTTTTGAAAAAATCCCTAAGCCGCGCGGTCACAATTTCAGCAAAAATCTGACGTTCTGGAATTCACTCAAAAATGGTGCCAAACTGTTGCAAACGATCCCCTAAAAGGTTTTTCGGTGGAAAAGGATGGGTTTTTATCATAAAAACAGAATTAGCCCGCAAGGTCCTGAACAACTTTTTTTTGAAAAAATCCCTAAGCCGCGCGGTCACAATTTCAGCAAAAATCTGACGTTCTGGAATTCACTCAAAAATGGTGCCAAACTGTTGCAAACGATCCCCTGAAAGGTTTTTCGGTGGAAACAGATGGGTTTTTATCATTGAAAAAGAATTTTCATGCAAGGTCTGAACAACTTTTTTTGAAAAAATCCCTAAGCCGCGCGGTCACAATTTCAGCAAAAATCTGACGTTCTGGAATTCACTCAAAAATGGTGCCAAACTGTTGCAAACGATCCCCTGAAATGTTTTTCGGTGGAAACAGATGGGTTTTTATCACTGAAAAAGAATTTTCACGCAAGGTCTGAACAACTTTTTTTTGAAAAAATCCCTAAGCCGCGCGGTCACAATTTCAGCAAAAATCTGACGTTCTGGAATTCAGTCAAAAATGGTGCCAAACTGTTGCAAACGATCCCCTGAAAGGTTTTTCGGTGGAAACAGATGGGTTTTTATCATTGAAAAAGAATTTTCACGCAAGGTCTGAACAATTTTTTTTTGAAAAAATCCCTAAGCCGCGCGGTCACAATTTCAGCAAAAATCTGACGTTCTGGAATTCATTCAAAAATGGTGCCAAACTGTTGCAAAGGATCCCCTGAAAGGTTTTTCGGTGGAAAAAGATGGGTTTTTATCATAAAAACAGAATTAGCCCGCAAGGTCTGAACAACTTTTTTTTGAAAAAATCCCTAAGCCGCGCGGTCACAATTTCAGCAAAAATCTGACGTTCTGGAATTCATTCAAAAATGGTGCCAAACTGTTGCAAACGATCCCCTGAAACGTTTTTCGGTGGGAAAAGATGGGTTTTTATCATAAAAACAGAATTAGCCCGCAAGGTCTGAACAACTTTTTTTTGAAAAAATCCCTAAGCCGCGCGGTCACAATTTCAGCAAAAATCTGACGTTCTGGAATTCACTCAAAAATGGTGCCAAACTGTTGCAAACTATCCCCTGAAAGGTTTTTCGGTGGAAACAGATGGGTTTTTATCATTGAAAAAGAATTTTCACGCAAGGTCTGAACAACTTTTTTTTGAAAAAATCCCTAAGCCGCGCGGTCACAATTTCAGCAAAAATCTGACGTTCTGGAATTCACTCAAAAATGGTGCCAAACTGTTGCAAACGATGACCTGAAAGGTTTTTCCGGTGGAAACAGATGCGTTTTTATCATTGAAAAAGAATTTTCATGCAAGGTCTGAACAACGTTTTTTTGAAAAAATCCCTAAGCCGCGCGGTCACAATTTCAGCAAAAATCTGACGTTCTGGAATTCACTCAAAAATGGTGCCAAACTGTTGCAAACGATCCCCTGAAAGGTTTTTCGGTGGAAACAGATGGGTTTTTATCATTGAAAAAGAATTTTCACGCAAGGTCTTAACAACTTTTTTTTGAAAAAATCCCTAAGCCGCGCGGTCACAATTTCAGCAAAAATCTGACGTTCTGGAATTCACTCAAAAATGGTGCCAAACTGTTGCAAACGATCCCCTGAAAGGTTTTTCGGTGGAAACAGATGGGTTTTTATCAATGAAAAAGAATTTTCACGCAAGGTCTGAACAACTTTTTTTAAAAAAATCCCTAAGCCGCGCGGTCACAATTTCAGCAAAAATCTGACGTTCTGGAATTCACTCAAAAATGGTGCCAAACTGTTGTAAACGATCCCCTGAAAGGTTTTTCGGTGGAAACAGATGGGTTTTTATCATTGAAAAAGAATTTTCATGCAAGGTCTGAACAATTTTTTTTGAAAAAATCCCTAAGCCGCGCGGTCACAATTTCAGAAAAAATCTGACGTTCTGGAATTCACTCAAAAATGGTGCCAAACTGTTGCAAACGATCCCCTGAAAGTTTTTTCGGTGGAAACAGATGGGTTTTTATCAATGAAAAAGAATTTTCACG